>NW_011500453.1:19083-30589 GCF_000495115.2 Populus euphratica | reverse complement strand
TTGTTGTTGTTGTTGTTGTTGTATTATTGTTATTTATAATTTGTACAATTTACCTCCCTGTAGTTCGACCCCGGTCTTGCCAGGTTATTTATTACTTTGACACTCCTGCACTTGGGAGAAGACATCAATCTTTTAGTCGTATTACTCAACTAATTAAATAAGACAAGTTTGTTGTTTTTGTATTTTTTTCTGGTAGAAGTAAAAGTCCATCTTAAAATGGATGGTTCTCTCTTGTCTTAATGAATTAGAAAGCGTGCCATATACTATTGGAAAGGTATGGAAGTCTAGTTTCTGGCTTAACTAGAATCACATCAAAATTTTATCTATAGCTTCAATTATGACCCAAAGAGTAGGTTAAATTATCCTAATCTGGTCTTCTTCTCCCACTTCTTGTGTAATGATCTTGGTTCCACCAATAAGCCACTCTTGAACATGAATCAGATTAATCAAGGCTTGCTCTTTATTAATATAAATTCTCTTGAATTCCACCTTAGCCCATGCATCTTAAAGAAGTTCATTAAAAGCTTTTTTGAACCCTTTAGCCTTAAGCCTAATAACTAGACCAACTAGAACCTCCAATGGATCCTTTGATGGTTAGATCACATTATCCCCTTTCTCCTCAAAATGATTCAACATTGAATTATTACCTACATCAAACAAAGAAAGACCAAAAATATTAAATGTAGTATTAACATCATACTCACCTAGGAGATCCACTTTGTAGGCATTATCATTAATCCTTTCTATAATCTGATAAGGACCATCTCCTCGAGGCATCAACTTTGATCTTCTTTGTTCAGAAAACATTTCCTTTCTAATATACACCCAAACCCAATCACCTAGTTCAAATCTCACTAATTTTTATTCCCTATTGGCTTTGTTTGCATATTGTTCATTCTTGTTTTCAATTTGTTACCGAATCTTTACATAAAGATCTTTCACCACCTATGCTTTTTTATTACCATCAAGACTAACCCTTTCATCAACAAGTAAAGAAATCAAATCTAATGGTGTCAAAGGGTTAAAACCATATAAAATCTCAAATGGTGAATAATCAATAGTAGAATGTACAGTACAATTATATGTCATTCAATGAATAAAAAATAATCTTCCTAATTTTTAAGATTATTTTGAATGATAGCCCTTAACAATTGAATCAAAGTTTGATTAACAACTTCAGTTTGGTCATTTATTTGTGGATGACAAGTAGTAGAATATAAAATTTTAGTGCCTAACTTACCCCATAAAACATTTCAAAAATAACTCAAAAACTTAACATCTCGATTGGATATAATGTTTTTAGGAAGACCATGTAGCTGAATGACCTCTCTAAAGAATAGGTCAGCTATATTTGTTGTATCATCAATTTTATGGCATGCAATGAAATGTGTCATCTTAAAAAATCTATCAACAACAAAAAATATAGAATCTCTCCATTTCCTAGACCTAAGTAGACCCAAAATCCATAAAAATATCTCAAGGTTCCTTAGGAACAGGCAAAGGTGGGTATAGTCTATGAGGCATTACCCTAGACTTAGCTTGTCTATATGTTATGCACCTATCACATATTTTTTGCACATCTCTTTTCATATTAGGCCAATAAAAGTGCTCATGTAGAACCATCAAAGTTTTAGTAATGCCAAAATGCCCTATTAAAACTCCTCTATATGTTTCCCTTATAAGCAATTCACGTAAAGAACAATTAGGCATACATAATTTATTTTTCTTAAATAAAAATCCATCATGCTAAAATATTTATCCTTGGCTAAAACCTTGTATGTGTCATATATAACACCAAAATCATGATCGTTAAGACACAACTCCTTAATATACTCAAATCCTAGAAATTTAGTATTAAGAAGAACATACCTTCGCAACAAGGCATCGATGGCCATATTTTGCTAACCTTGCTTGTATTTAATCACATATGGAAAAAGTTTCAATAAACTCAACCCACTTAGCATATCTTCTATTTAACTTACCTTGACCCTTTAAATGTTTCAATGATTGGTGATCAATATATATGACAAACTCCTAGGGCCACAAATAGTTTTGCCAAGTCTCCAAAGCCCTAACTACTATAGACAACTCTTTACTATAAGTGGGATAGTTAAGAGTTGTGCCATTGAGTTTCTCACTAAAATAAGCAATGAGTTGTTTTTCTTGCATTAGAACAACTCTAATACTTATTCTTGAAACATCATATTCAATCTCAAAAGCGTTATGAAAATCAGGTAAAGATAGTAATGGTGCTGAAATTAACTTTGATTTTAACAAGCTAAAAGCATTTTCTTGTTCTTTTCCCCACTTGAAACCCACATCTTCCTTAACAATTTCAATCAATTGGGAGGTTATTGTACTAAAGTTTTTAACAAATCTCCTATAAAAACTAGCCAAACCATGAAAACTCCTAACATTTGTTATGCATTTTGGTGTAGGCCATTCTTGAATAGCCTTAACCTTAGCCTCATCCATCTCTATATCTTTTGCACTAACCACATATCTAAGAAAAACAATTATATCCATGTAAAAGTCACACTCTTTTGAAATAGCATATAAGGACTATTTTCTAATCACATCAAGAACTTGTCTTAAATGACCTATATACTCATCAATCTCCTTACTATAAATTAAGATATCATCACAGTAAACGACTACAAACTTACTAATAAAGGCATGCAACATATGATTCAACAATCTCATAACAGTACTAGATGCATTAGTAAGTCCAAAAGGCAAAACCAACCACTTATAAAACCATATTTAATTTTAAAAGCAGTTTTCCATTCATCCCTTTTTTTCATCCTAATTTGATGATAACTACTTTTCAAATCAATTTTTGAAAACAATTTAGAACTATGTAATTCATTTAATGTGTCATCTAATCTAGGAATAGGACCTCAATACTTTACAGTGATGTTATTGATAGCTTGGCAATCCACACACATTCACCAAGTTTTATCCTTTTTTAGAATAAGAAGTATGGGAACTGCACAAGGACTTATGCTATCTCAAATGTATCCTTTTGACATCAACTCCCCCACTTGCCTTTAAAGCTCCTTAGTCCCTTTAAGATTGCTTATAGAACTGGCTTATTTGGTATAGATGCTCCTGAAACAAAGTTAATTTGATGTTTAATATCTCTAATTGGTGACAAACCACTAGGAATGTCATCCGAAAAGGCATCCTTAAATTCCTGTAAAAGAACTTTAACAACACTAGGAACACAAGAATCTAAATCATCTAAGTTAAAGAATGCATCTTTATACATAAGTGAAATCATAGGCAAGTCAGAAAGATATGCATGTTTAAGATCATTAGATTTTGCAAAAAAAATTAAGGTGTTTCCCTACTTTTTCTACACACTCTTCTTTTCTTACCCTTTCTTTATTCTCTCCACTCATTTTCTCTCCACTCTCAAGCTTTCTTTGATTTTTTTTTGTTCTTGGCCATGACCTTCCCTTAATGTTCTAAGGGTGGAAACTTTGTTTCCTTTTGTTTTCAACTCATGGCTCACTTTCTTTTCTCTCTTGCTCACATCCTCACCATGTTGTACTGCTTGTTTTTCTATTTTAGCTAAATCTTTTTGTTCCTCTACTTTAGCCAAAACATGTTACTCTTCCTCACAACCTTTCTTTAATTGAAGTTGATCTTCATAAACTTGCTTTAGTGAGAGTGGGGCAAGTGTATAAATCCTTCCATCCTTCTCCAATGAATTCTTGTTCTTAAACCCATCATGCTTGACTTTTCTATTAAATTGTCAAGGCCTCCGTAGTAATAGATGAGTAACATGCATAGACACAACATCACATAACACTTCATCCTTATACTTGCTTATTGAAAAAAAAATCATCACCTATTTATTCACCCTAACAAAACCATATTCATTCAACCATTGAAGCTAATAAGGTCTCTCATGCTTCAAAGTGTTCAATCCCAACTTTGTAATCAAAGTAACATTAGCAACATTAGTAAAACTACAACTATGAATGATCATACTACATACCTTATTATTAATTAGGCATCTAGTATGGAAGATGTTCTCCCTTTGTTGCTCCACATCATCCTCCTTAGTCTAAACACTAAGCGATCGTTTAATTACTAAAACTTTATCACCAACAGCATACTCTAAATCACTAGAATCCTCAAGTGGTGGCATGCCATCATAATCAGATTCCTTACTAGTGGATACAATCTCCCCATCATCCTTTAAGATCATAACTCACTGATTTGCACACTCTGATGCATAGTGTCCTAATCCCTAACACTTGAAACACTTAATACCATGATTACATTTTAGTTAGACTTCTCCTTTAAGCTTTTGTTTATTGGCAGCAACCTGTTTCTTCATGGAAGAAGGTTCGGCATTTTTAGAAGCCATAATGGCTTTGTTGGTGCACTATGCTTTCTCTTATAATTCAATATCCAACTCAAAGAAGATCTCATACAAGCTTCAGATCGTGTATTACCCTTCCTTTTCAACTGTCCTTCAACCTTAATGGATAAGTGTATTAACTCCTCCAAATCAACATGTGATTGCAACTCCACAATATTAGTTATGTCTCTATTCAAGCCATTCAAAAACCTAAACACAGTCACTTCCTCATCTTTATTAACATTAACCCTAATCATAACCATCTCTAATTCTTTATGATAGTCCTCTACACTCCTATTACCCTGTGTAATCATTTGTAAATGATTAAATAACTCCTAATAATAATGTTTAGGAACATACCTCTTTTTTATTATTGTCTTTAATTCCTCTCATGTGCTAACTGATCTTTCTCTATTTCTTTTTTCATTCTACCACTAATCTCTCCCACCAAACTATGGCATGGTCAGTAAACTCCACTATAGAACTTTCTTCTCTTCTAAATACTTATGAATGTCAAAAATCATCTCCACCTTTCTCTCACACTCTAAGTAAGCTTCAGGGTCAGTTTTTCCCTTAAATGCTGAGATTTTCAACTTAATACTACCCAAATTTTAATCTACATCACCCAAATCATCAAAATTCCTCCTATACCCAGAATCCCTATCTGGCCGAATTGTACCTCTACTTGGCCGAATTCTACCCCTCCTTAGTTGAGCCTCATACAAGTCATTCCTATGTGTGTATAACTCACTACCATGGTTAAAATCATCTTCGACTCCTTCTATAGAGTTTCCAGCAACACTCTTTTTTTTTTCTAGCTTCTCTACCCTTTTTCTCACACCTAATTTCAACCTTAGTCTCTAATTTTTCAAACCTGCTCATCATCTCTCCAAACATGAACTCCATCTGTTTTTGCATTTTAGATAGCCCATCCTTTGGAACGCCTTTTTTTTCGATGACACATTGCTAGAAGACATTATCTCTTCTTTTTTTTACACCTACATGAAATTGTTAGCAATAGAAAAATAATAATACCTCACATACTCATGTTTCACACAAAAATATAGGCTTTCCATTGTAATATGCTTACCATGCCTCTTTTTTTTTTCCTTTCTTTTTCACTCAAAATGATCTTTCTTTCATTCTTAAGATCAATCAGCAACAATTTCAAAAAAACAACCAACTACGCGATGAATTTATAAACATAATATAGACTCAAGAAGCAAAGAATTATGAAACTATCAAAAAAAAAACTTGATGACAAATTAATGAATAACAATAAAACACGACCAAACGATTGATGTCTTCTCCCAAGTGTAGGAATGTCAAAGTAATAAATAAACCGGCAAGACCGGGGTTGAACCACTAGGAGGTTAACTATATAAATTATAAATTATAACAACAACAACAACAACAATAATAATAGTAATAACAACAACAATAATAATAATAGTAGTAGTAGATTAATGTGAAAATTAATATTTTTTTAGAAAATGTGAAAATTAAACAATAAAAATAAATGCATAAACTTCAGTTGGAAGAGTGAGAACAACAATGCACAAACTTCACAACCATCGTTTCAAGCACACCACAATTTCCAAAATTCTCATGGATATGCACCTCCTTATGCTCCACCTCCTAGAAGAAATCTTGAGGAAACATTGCATGCATTCATTGAAAAGCAAGAAACAATGAATAATCAACTTGCTCAAAACATGACAAATTTTAAAGATAATCTTGCAAAATTAACATCTGCTCTCAATTTCCAAGAGAAAGGTAAGTTTCCATCTCAACCACAACAAAATCCCAAGGGGCAATACAATGCAAATGCAAGTAGTTCCGGAAGCCAACACATGGATCAAGTCAAATCAGTCACTACTCTGCGCAGTGGTAAGGTTATTGAAAAACCCTCTCTTGAACCTTATGAGAAAGATGATGAATCAATCTCTGAGGGTAAGGAAGGGGTTGAATCTGAAAATTGCAAAGAAACGACTGATTCACCACCAGCACTGCCATTTCCTCAAGACATGACCAAACAAAGGAAAGTCAATCACAACTCTGAAATTTTTGAAATTTTCAAACAGGTAAGGATCAATATACCTTTGCTGGATGCAATTAAACAGGTTCCTTCCTATGCTAAATTTTTGAAAGATCTATGCACTGTGAAGAGGAAACTGAATGTGAAAAAGAAAGCCTTTCTAGCCGAACAAGTAAGTGCTATTCTTCAAAACAATAATGCTTTGAAATATAAAGACCCTGGTTGTCCTACAATTTCCTGCTTTATTGGAGAGCATAAAATTGAAAGAGCCTTACTTGATCTTGGTGCTAGTGTGAATTTACTTCCATATTCAGTTTTTCAAAGTCTCAATCTAGGTGAGTTAAAACCAACTTCTATAACTCTTTTACTTGCCGATAGATCTATAAAAGTGCCTAGAGGAATAATTGAAGATGTGTTAGTACAAGTCGATAAATTCATTTATCCTGTGGATTTTATTGTCTTGGACACAGAACCTGTTGAAGCATGTAATTCATTTCCTGTTATTTTAGGACGTCCATTTCTTGCAACTTCTAATGCATTGATTAATTGTAGGAATGGACTGATGAAGCTATCATTTGGAAACATGACATTGGAGATGAATATTTTCAACATTTGCAAGCAACCTGGAGATGATAATGATTTACAAGAAGTAGATCATATTGACGAATTAGTTTATGATCAACTTGAATCTACTTTAAGTAAAAATGAATTGGATGAAACTGAAGATTTGCAAATGATTTATTCTGAGGAAGAAATCACGGATGAAACAAGCACCGAAAATGTTGATGCGAATCTTTTGTCAACAGTGACAACAGATTCGACATCTGACATCACACCAATCGATGATTACTTTCCTAACAAATCCTTACTTTCTCTTAGTTCAATGCCTTGGTATGATAAAAATATCAATTTTCTTGCTTTAGGAGATTTGCCAGCTGATTGGAGTACCCAAGACAAAGAAAAGTTTTTGAACGAAGTGAAGAGCTTTTATTGTGATGACCCTAACTTATTCAAATATTGTCCTGATCAAATATTTCAAAGATTCATTCCCGACAATGAGGTAAGTAGTGTCATTAAACTTTGTCATTCTGAAGCATGTGGAAGTTATTTCTCGTCAAAAAAGACTGCTGCAAAAATCTTTCAAAATGGATTTTATTGGCCCACCATGTTCAAGGACACACATGCATTCTGCAAAACTTGTGAAAATTGTCAAAAGATTGATACTGGTCAAAAAGTTTTGTTTTATGATTCTCAACTCTATGCATTCCCTAAAGAGCTAAGATTAAGATGGACCAATCCTTATGGGGCCTGTGATATTGAGAATTCAATGAATGACAATGATTTTAAGGAAAATGGACATCGTTTGAAAGCTTACTTTGATAATTTTCCTAGTGAAAATGAATCAGCTGGTTTGAATGATCTTGTAGATAAAGGTTGATTATTTTGTTTTTCTCACATTTTCTTTTTTGTGTTTCTTTTTGAGTGATTTTTGCTAGTTTCTCTCACCCCGGTCAAATGGCGGATAACGGTACTCCGTGACTTAAGTCGGTTCTTTCAGTTTCCCACAATAACTGATATTTGTGTATATATTTGTGCAATTCTTTGAATCTCTCTTCCAATTCTCATTTGAAAATGGACACTAATCTTGAAAAATTGAAAAAGTATTTTCCCGCTCTGCCTCAGAATGCGATTACAAAAATTTACCGTGCTAGATGTGCAAGATTGAGATTGTTAATGAATCATGGAATTCCTGAAGATATTCGCTGGTTGATTGAAGCAAAGGTCCGATTATCAGGTGAGTCCTCTAACTTCATTTCACACATGCCTGGAACAGGTAAAAGCACTTTTGCAAAGAAGCGTCGTGCAAAACGACTGGATGTCTGTCATCGATGTGCTAGATGGACTTGTAATACACAATGTCGTTCTTTAGGAATGGTATCTATAAACCGTGAAGATAAAATACAATTCATTAAGGATGGCCTGAGTAAGGAGTCTTTAGATAATCTTCTATTGACTCTTGAGACGCATCCTAGTGGAGATGTGCATCGTGCAATTCATGATTTATGGCCACTATTTCATAAAGAACATGATAGACTTAGTCTTGGGAATCTGACTAAAAAAGACCCTGTTTGCCAGTTTTTAAGAAAACTGGATGGGAAGCCTATCCCCGACCCATAGAGGGCGTTTAAGCCGTTCTTGGACGTAAAACCAAGGGAAGATGTGAGCCACAATCACAACTACCTGTACATACACATGCTTGGTTTTATTATTGTGTTTTGTTGTTTCTTATATTTGTTTCAGTGTGTTTCAGGTTTGTCAGTGTTCGTTATTTCAGGTGATATCTTCTATACTCTATCTTTCTACCTTAGAACATTGAGGACAATGTCTCGTTTTGGTTGGGGGGAGAGGGTAGTAGTTGATAAAAAAAAAATTGTTTTTCATTTCATAAAGCATGTGCATAATTGTTGTTACTAGGATGGCAGAGTAAAGGAGTTCTTTTGTTAAAGTGACTCTTGAGACGCATCTTAGTAACCATTCTTAACAAGGTCTATTATAATACTTCCTGAAATATTCAGGTTTACAAACTCTCGTATTGTTACCACTTAATTCTGCTCATATACTTATTTAACATGTATTTTTAAACCTTAATTTACACACACACACTTTAACATATGATTGTGGGTTGCATATTGGATTATTACATTATTTATGTTCTTTTGTTAAAGGTAACAACTAAGGGAAAGGGATTGTATATAATTAAAAAGAAAAAAAAAAAAAAAAAAAAAAAAAAAAAAAAAAAAAAAAAAAAAAAAAAAAAAAAAAAGAAAAAAAGAAAAAAAAATGATGATAATAAAAATGTAGATAAGTTTGGTTTCGTAGCCTCCCTAACCTAAGCAATTAAGCCCGAAGGGGTGTTTTAACACCTAATACCCTAAAGTCAACTGACTTGGGAGCTATTGGCCCAACGCTTGTTACATGGGTTGAGGAGAAAAGCTTAAGGGAATCAAACATTGCACTATCTACATATCAGTATCTGCGACCCGAGTTACTAAGCTCGTAGGGGTGTCTTAACACCTAATGCCCTAAGACCAACTGGTCTGGGAGTCATTAGCTGAAAGCTCATTACATGGGTTAAAGATGCATGATGTTTTTAAAGTATATGTATATAGAGTTAAAAAAAAAAAAAAAGACAAAAATAGTAATCCCAACCCAAGGAAGTTAACCTTAAACATTAGAACAAAAATTTTGTTTTCTTCCAAGAAAAGCCCCATAATTATGTGTTGATACATTGAGCACAAAAGAAAGGTTTATTAATATCTTGTTAAGAGGTATTGAGCAGATATATAAATTTAATGAGAGTTTGTTTATCTGGATAGACTAATGGAAGTTAAATGATGAATACCTTGCTTTGTGAAATTTGCAAATTTGTTTTCTATTTTAACGCTTTGATTACTAGGGACTAGTAATAAGCTGGTTGGGGGGTGTGATTAGTACTTAAAAGTGCATTTTTATCATGGTTTTATATCATCATTTTGCACTTGAAGTATCAATAACTCCTTAACTAAAATATGTTTTATAATAATGTATCTAATAATATAAGATACCTATAATTTATGGTAAATGTCTATTTTTAATGCAGGCCTATCACATAAATGAAAGGATTGATTGATGACTTGAAGAACTTAAATTGCAAGGATAAAGAGATGGCCAAACTTAGAAAAGAGATGTCGGTGCAATCCAAACCGGAACACTGTTCGGTAATTGGGTCATATCTGGAGCTACAGATCTCAGATTTAGGTCCAATTTATATGGATGGAAAGGTAAGACATAGGCCTACAACTTTCATATGGAGCCCAAGATCTAAAAAGGCCATTATCAAGTCCAAATTGTAGCAACAACAAAGAAGCCCGAATCTGTCTTCCAGCCCGAGCACTATTCGGTATTTTGGCCATATCTGGAGTTCTAGAAGTCCAAATGAGCTGAAATTTTTACACAAGAAAGCTGAGACAATTGCCTACAACTTTCATGTTTACAACTGGCTCCAATTTTGACGTTATCAATGACGTTTTGGGCAGACAAGAGAAGATAAGGATTGTCACCAAGTCAAAAGTTGGTCACCCACTTATCAATTAGTCATCAAATCAATAGTTCCCATTTTTGGCCTATAAAAGGAGGCATTTGCCATGCATTTAGGCATCTTGATTTCCAGATCAAGATCATGCTCTTCCTTTCTCTCTTTGTATTTTTTATGCTTTGTTTTCATTAATATTAAGTTTATGCCTTTCATTTCCTTTCCTTTACTTAGTTAACTTTTATGTTCTTATTTTGTTTATCTATTTTGCTTTCTTTCATTATGTCTAGCTAAGTTAATTATGTCAAGGTGAAAAGGTTACACTAATGGTGTAAGAATAAGTATAATGTAAACTTAATATGGACTTTAATGTTTGATACTAACATGTTTTATATTTGCTATCTTGTTCACTCTTTAATACTTTGCTTGTTAAATGACTAATCTTGATTTATGTTGTATAACACTTGGTACAACAAATGCTTGGCACTTTCATAGCCCATAATGTATGGTATAACCGACACCTGAGCTATGAAAGGAACTTGATTTGTTGTTAACATAAGTTATAATCATGAATGCTTGACGAGATTTACAAGTATTAGCATTAATTGAATAAGATGACTAATGTAATCATGTTAACAATATATAATCTGATTGGAACCTCCTTTGTGTGTGGTTTCCAATTCAATAATAAGAGTTTATACTATACTTGTTTGATATACCATTAGTGGAACCTCTAACCTTGACATTTGTTATTATCATTGTTTAATCGTTACATTAATATTCCATCTCAAAGTTCTCATCATCTTCTTCTTCTTCTCTTTCTTTATTATTATTATTATTACTACTACTACTACTACTACTACTACTACTACTACTACTACTACTACTACTACTACTACTACTACTACTACTACTACTACTACTACTACTACTACTACTACTACTACTACTACTACTACTACTACTACTACTACTACTACTACTACTACTACTACTACTACTACTACTACTACTACTACTA
>NW_011500453.1:13336-17678 GCF_000495115.2 Populus euphratica | reverse complement strand
TTTATAATTTGTATAATTAACCTCCCTGTGGTTCGACCCTGGTCTTGCCGGGTTATTTATTACTTCGACACTCCTGCACTTGGGAGAAGACATCAATCTTTTCGTCGTGTCACATCACTTTTCTAAACTTCACCCTCTCTTTGTCTTCTCAATTCCAATAGTTGAACTCATTAATCAATCCTTTGATTTATATGATAAGCCTGTATTTAAAATAAATATTTACTATAAATTAAAGGTATTTTATAGTATCAAATATCTTATTTTAAACATGCTTTAGTTAAGGAGATATTGATACTTCAGGAGCAAAATATTGATATAAAACCTTCATAAAAATACACTTTTAAGTATTAATCACATGCTTAATGGCTTTTAATTCAGCTAAAAAGTTAGAATTCTTGAACAAGTAGGTATATACAAATCAACTCCAACTCCTTAGCACGTGTTGAATCTCTATAAACTGCTTGGCAACCAATAAAGGTGAATAGCTAATATAACCATATAGTCTAATCAATAAGACCTATAATTAATCTTCACAACTCATGATATAAGAGGAAATTTCTACCTAAAGGGTTTTCCATCTGAAGTATTACGAGAGATAACCTAATATTTCTCTATCATGCTCTTTCATCCAAACCACTATAATCCTTACTCATAACAAGCTTTAAAGACCTCATGTTGAACTATAAAAACATATTGAAAACCTTTCTTTGAATTTCCAAATAGCTCACTACCCATATAAACAATAAAGGAATACAATATCGCATTACTATCTTTCAATGTAACCTATGATGGTTCAGTGATAAGAAAGTTTCAGCCAATATAGACGAAGCAAAAATGCTCTTTTGTTCATTCATACTTAATAAAGGCATTAGCGCTTCAAAACTGATAATCCTAGTAGCTTCTAAAGGCATTAGGAGTAACCCAAAGCTGGCACAGGTAATCAATTGGTGTCTCTCATCTCCTAACTTTCCCTCATCTTTGTTTATCTTTAACTTAGCTTCAATGAGCTTCCATTTAAACCCCTTTATTACTCGTCCTATATTGGACTTGGTCTAGGTGTAATAATTTAGCGACTTTGGTAGTTCTATCTCCTGTTCTTTGTCTAAAATATACCTTACGATGGTTGTTTGGAAAATTCATAATCTGAGCATACTCCTCAATAATGAGGGTCATGTCAATTTCTCTTAAAAGTGAAGCATTTATAGTTTAGGTCCCAGAAGAGCAACTAGGCTTTGACTATTGAAATTTACACCGAAATCTTCATCAAATGAAAAATTCTCTTATAACTTCTTTCAAATAGAGTCTTGTCAACATAACCTATGACAAATGTCATAAAATAATTTCTAAGTTATTCCCTAAAATTTATTTTTTTTCTTGTAAAAATAGAAAAACAAAAGCAATAATAACAAGAAGACCAGCAATGTCGCAAAAGTTGTCGAAAGAAAGTCCCAAATATATATAGAAGGATTAAGCTAGAATTCTTGGACAAGATTTAGAGCCTAAATATACCCTTTGTACCCGAGATTGGAGAGACAATGAAAATTCAATGTAAAATTAAATAATTATTGGATGAATCTACATAAAATTCAAGTCCAATGATATAATTAGATTTTTAATAGGCCAATTTGATTTTTTTTCATGGGCTAAATTAAAGTTTAATTATGTTTAAGAATTAATTTAGGTCCATTTAAAATATTTAAATAGGTGCTAAGACTTAATTATGTTTTTAATAGGTCAAATTAATTTTATTAAGGACTTAATTGGTGCAAAATTAAGTTTGGAGCCTAACTTAGGCTTAATTGAAATGATTAGAATTTTAGAAGATCAAACTTAATTTTTACAAAGTCAATTGATTGAAATCAAGGGTAAAATTGCAAAAACAATCAAAGTTTATAGTCAATTAGAGGTCAAATTAAAAAAATCTACAGCTAATGATCTTTATGAAAGAGTGTTAAACTTTAGAGACTTAATCTGGTGAAAGACAGGGGTGAAATTGAAGAAATTAAAAGTTTAATGGTCAATTAACAGTAAAATTACATAAATCCTAAAGCAAGAACTATAATGAAAACGACACTGAAATTCAGGGTTGATATTGAAATTTTACAGGAGCAAAGTTGCATAAAATCAAAAGTATGGGGTCAATTAGTAATGCAATTAAAAGAAATCAAAAGTTGAGGGACTAAATTGAAGTTTGGTTAAGTCCCTAAATTAAAACCCTAAAAGCCAAAACATCATTTTGCTAAATAGTAGGAAAAAAAGACCAAGCGACTTCGTCTAGTTAATGTTCATCATCTTCTTATTTTTGCCCCAAAAAAGCTGCCTGGTGGCTATTTTTTAAGGACATCTAATGCTTCTTCTCCCAACTAAATCGGGTAACCTATACACCACAATGATGGCCTGGCATTATATTACGCCCTAGAGTAGGCCATGCCAATTAATTGCCCCAATAGTCATCATGGCACCACTCTAAAAGCATAGAAACATCATGCAAAACGACTAAAAGTCTGTCATTGATGTGCTAGATGGACTTGTAATGCATAATGTCATTCTTTAGGAATGGTGTCTATAAACCGTGAAGATAAAATACAATTCATTAAGGATGGCCTGAGTAAGGAGTCTTTAGATAATCTTTTATTAACTCTTGAGATGCATCCTAGTGGAGATGTGCATCATGCAATTCATGATTTATGGCCCCATTTTCATAAAGAACATGAACGACTTAGTCTTAGGAATCTGACTAAAAAAGACCTTGTTTGCTAGTTTTTAAGAAAACTAGATGGAAGCCTATCCTCGACCCATAGAGAGCGTTTAAGTCGTTCTTAAACGTAAAACTAAGGGAAGATGTAAGCCACAATCACAACTACCTATACACACATATGCTTTTTCAAAAAAAAAAAAAGAGTGTGTGTGTGAGACTCCAGTTGGCCTATATATAAATGGTATGATTGCCTTTTTAATTTCTCATCTATAAAATCCTCTATTCTTTCCTTTCATTTCTACTAAACCCATACATTCAACAAATATAAAAGTGTGTAGAAATGACAAGTTCCTTTCACAGGAATTTCTAACAACTTTTACATGACAAATCATAATCTCTGCTGCTACTACTAAATAATTGATTGACCAACTACAATATTTTATTCTTATAATTGATCCCTCCATGAGTTGCATAAATTGGTCATCTAAAGAAAGTCGTAAAAATCTTAGATTGGATTTGAGTTTTCATTTGTGAATTTTTGTGTCTTTTGACTTTATTATTGTGTTTTGTTGTTTCTTATATTTGTTTAAGTATGTTTTAGGTTTGTTAATGATCGTTCTTTCAGGTGATGCCTTCTATACTCTATTTTTCTACTTTAGGACATTGAGGACAATGTCTCGTTTTGATTGGGGGGAGAGGATAGTAGTTAACAAAAAAATTTAACTAATTGTGTTTTTCATTTCATAAAGCATGTGCAAATTGTGGGTTGCACATTGAATTATTATATTATTTATGTTCTTTTGTTAATGATAACAACTAAGGGAAAGGGATAGTATATAATTTGCAAAAACAAAACATAAAAAAAGAGCAAAAAAAATAATGATAATAAATATATATATAAGTTTGGTTTCGTAGCCTCCCTAACCTAAGCAATTAAGCCCGAAGGGGTGTTTTAACACCTAATAGCCTAAAGTCAACTGACTTGGAAGCTATTGGCCCAGCGTTTGTTATATAGGTTGAGGAGAAAAGCTTAACAGAATGAAACATTGCATTATCTACGTATCAATATCTGCAACCCGAGTTACTAAGCTCGTTGAGGTGTATCAACACCTAATACCCTAAGACCAACTGGTTTAGGAGTCATTAGCCAAAAGCTTGTTACATGGGTTAAAAATACATTTAAGTTACATATATATATATATAAAAGAAAAAAAATCCCAACCTAAGGAAGTTAACTTTAAACATTAGAACAAGAATTTTGTTTTCTTTCAAGTAAAGACCCATAACTATGTGTTGATATATTGAGCGTAAAAGGAAAGTTTATTAATACCTTGTTTAAAAGGTATTAAGCAAATGTATAAATTTAATGAGAGTTTGTTTATTTGGATAGATTAATGGAAGTTGAATGATGAATACCTTGCTTTGTGGAATTTACAAATTATTTTTTTATTTTAACACTTTGATTACTAGGGACTAGTAATAAGCTGGTTGGGGTGTGTGATTAGTACTTAAAAGTGCATTTTTATCATGGTTTTATATCATCATTTTACACTTGAAGTATCAATAACTCCTTAACCAAAGCATGTTTTATAATAATATATCTAATAATATAAGATACCTTTAATTTATGGTAAATGTTCATTT
>NW_011500453.1:0-12478 GCF_000495115.2 Populus euphratica | reverse complement strand
TCATTTATAATTTATACAATTAACCTCCCTATGATTCGACTCTGGTCTTGCTGGGTTATTTATTACTTCGACACTCCTACACTTGGAAGAAGACATCAATCTTTTAGTCTTGTCAGTTAGTATATATGCCTTATAGTCAGTCAGTTTGTTACACGTGATATAGACTTTTTCATGTAAATATATTAATTTTTAATAAAGATTTTATTTAATATTCATCAAATATTTTATTAATGAATCTAATATTTGATTAATAAATTTAGAGTAAAGATATAGTTCTTGGGATAAAAATATTTTGCAAAGAAAATTATATAGTTATAATTATAGGATTTCTATTGCATTACAATATTATTTCTAAATGTTCCTGATTAATGTTATATTAAGACTGTGTATTAATTAAAGTTGTTGAGATGAGTACACATGTTCTTTCCTTTATGAAAGGAAACAGTTGTTATCATAAGATTGGGTATAAGGGATACCTAGAACTAATATATAAATGTTTTTCAGATGACATGTTTGAAATGATCCATATAAGAATTTCATATGAAGAGATACCCTATGTCTATGGAAAGGATTAGGTGACAATTGTATAAGTGATCCTTATACTTGAAATCACTTAGTTATTTTATATTGAAAGTGATATGCTTTAATCCCTCTACATGTTGTCCTAATCAAGATTAATAAACGTGCAGATATTAGATATAACATAAACTATATAAGATATTTGAGTAATCAAAAAAGAATATATCACCCTATATGATTTAGAAAAAATATGTCATTGGTTCTCAAATAGTATTGATTGATAATTCTTACGAAAGGTAGAATGAGATTTGAAAAGAGTTTTAAATCTTGCTTATGGTGTTAAGAACAAATATGATTTTATAAAGGAGACACATTTCAAGCTATAATATCTAATTCAAAATATTGTTAATGAAGGAATAATAATTACACTAAGAAATTGGTTATTGAAATGTTAAATCAAACCATTTGTGACTTTCCTAATATTTAGGTAATCATGACATATTGTTAGACATTGTACTTGATATTTAAATATAAATTAATTAATTGATTAATTGATAATTTATTTATTTATATTTTATTTAGAATTGTGATTTATATTAGGGATAACCTAATAGGTCACACATAAGAATAATTGGTCAGAAATCAAACTAAGATGATTGGATAAATTTCTAAAATTATCTTGGAATAATATATGTGATATTATTTAAGGGAAAAATTAATATTTTTTTATTTATAAGGTTTTTAGGTTTCTTTATAAATAGAATATTATGCATCTTGTTTTATATACAGTACATAACTCCTAAAAAACACAAAATTAAAGAGCTAGTACTCAAAGGCATAGCAATCCCTCTCTTCTAAAAAGTTTAGGAGATTTTTTATTGGTGGTTTATGTGAATTATCATTAAAGACAGACACTTGAAAATTTTGTAGTTTACAACAACCCAGTCTTCAAACAATTATTTAAAATAAAAAAATCATATATCTTTAAGTAATCTTTATATAAATTCTAAAAACTCTAGATGTGTCTAACACGATTATTACATATATATTATAAAGGCATGAGTGACATCACAAGAAGATAGAGTGATTGTGAATTTGGGGGAAATATATTTAATTTATTGGGTAAACTTTAAGAATCTTATTCCTATCATAAAGTCTTTTATTATTATAATTAATTAAATGTTTTTCAAATAACAAGTGGAACAATTAGCTTAAAGGACGTTTGGTGGTGTGTTCAAAAAATGCTTCTGAAAAAATTTAAAATTTTTTCTACTTTGAATTAATATATTTTTAATATTTTCATATTATTTTGATATGTTAATCTTAAAAATAAAAAAAAATATTATTAACATACTTTTCCAAATGAAAAACATTTTAGTTAATGATTGGTTTTGCTTCCAATTATTAGTTAAGATTTTCTATTCTAACCTAGCTATTATTCAGCTCATTCTCAGAATTCCCTTTTTGCTGGGGCACAAAGTGATTTCTCATTTATTAAATAAGTGTCTATAATAACAACAAATATTAACGACAACAGAAGTAGGAGAAAACTTAGCTGACCGCGCACGTGCATATATTGTGATACGAAATTTTACTTGGAGTATTGTGTTGGATCTATCCCCGCGGCAGGTTGGGAACGCTCTGCCGTTCTTCACACTGAGTAGGTACAGCTAAAGCTTTCCTTTGTTGAACAAGCCTCATTTTTTGGTGAGAGCCCAGCCCAGAGGACCGGCCCATCAGGATGTGTGCACGCCCCGAGTCATGACTAAAACCATCGTTAATCTGCTATTAGTGTATATACTCAAAATACCACCAGCTGTGCTACAAGCAAACATAGCTTACCAATTGTATATCGATAGCCTACTCCAGTAAAACAGAGTTTATTTGATTATTATTATGCAATATAAAAGGGCCATCTCCCATTGTACAACCCAACATCCACTTGGCCTTCGGTGGAAAAAAAAAATATATATCTGACACAGGCAAAGTGCTTGGAGATTGAGGGAAATCGGGATGCCCAGCATGCCCGTGCTCAAATTCAGGGGTTATTTTTGTTGGCTTTAGTCATTGAGGTACAGAAGCAAAACCTCAAAAACACACAGCAGAGCAAACTGAAATCAAATAGATGATGCTAGGCAACGCAAAGACTGAAGTCTGTTACAACTTACAAGCAAGCTTGCAAACAAAAAAAAGAAAGGGTACTTTAATCAGTTCAATGCCAAGAAGAAAGCAATGAAACCACGCTTGTTTGGGACGAAATCAGAGCCCATTGAGTGCTGCACATCGATACAGACAGAAATGTCTTGAAAAAAAAGATGAGAAATGGCATTTAAGGTACAAAACCAATATCCTTGAAGTATTCATGCTCCAAAGCACTCCTGGCGGTAATTCTTTTAGTGGGATCCAAGAAAAGCATTTTCTGATATGTAAAACATGCATACATAAGCAATTAATAGGGCAAAAAACACGGCAAATATTATTGAGATTCGGTTGCATAAACTTCAGAGAGAAGATCCACTTACAGAGAGAAGATCCACACCAGCTTTTTCAAGAGTTGGAACTACAGTTGCCAAATCCTGCAAATTAAACCAAGCATCAGAAACTTCAAAACAATACAACTCTTAGGTGAACTGAATGGCACAAGGAAAAAGGAATGACACCTTAGAAGGCCACTTAGGGAATGCACTCTTGAAGTCGGGCAAAGAAGTAACTCCAGGCCACGTGTCCTCATTTGGAGTACCCAAGATTCTTCACATGAAAACAACAATGAGTGAATAGGCATTAATAAATTAAATGCCTTTAAAATCAGTGTTTCTGTAACTTCTTCCATAACATATTTGTTTACAACAGCATGTATGAACATCCCACGCAAATTGAACAGCTCTGCCACATTTACAGTACCTACGTCAAACAAGATAAATGTCCACACAAATGAAAAAACACGATGTAAATCACAGCCAAAGGCCAGGGAAGCTGTTACATATGAATTAACTTCAAAACAGAATAAGTTCCAGACGCGGAGAGGGAGAGAGTGGAGGGCCATCCATGAGATTATGGTAACCCATATTGTAAATGACACGAGGTCTTGTTATAAATGTATAACAAAGAGACTACTTGTATTGGTTAACAAGGCCAATAATTATGTCTCAAAATGTATTTCAAGAAAAAAAAAATTAAGGCTCTTAGCCCACTCGTTCAAACAAAGGAAATGTGACAGCACTAAAGGTGCACAGTAAATATGGAACTTACGATTCCAAACTAGCCATTATAAACACTTTCTGTGGCAGCTTGGTTTGGATTGTCTTAAACCACAACCAATTCAAGGTCAGGTTGATTCCTAGAATTTGAACCCAAACCCAGTCGTTAGAACCAAAAGCCAATGCAACCCATGTAGGGCTTGGTTCATTTGGATTGACTGGCTCAAGGGCTCTTTTGCGTTCTGCTTTTTCACAGTTGTCTTTTGTTAAAACCATGACTCAAATCAAAACAACTCAAAGTTGATTTGAAAAAAGAAAAAACAAACTTACCACAGTAGAATCATCAAATATTGTATCTTATGAATAAACAACAAAACACAAATCAAGATGCACATGTGTTTTATATCAACACCAGTTCTGAAGCAACACTTTAACCCCTAATGTAAGATTGTTCCAAAGCAATCCTCGGCTTCTAAATCAACCCAAGACACTGTAAAAAGCTAAAATCAGTTGCTTCACAGGTTGGCCTAGAGCAAATTATGTCATACTAAGAAAGACAAGGCTAGCCTCACTACTCCATCTTAATGTTAATGTTATCTTCACTTTCTTCTTACATGCCATAAATTTATAGTGTTATAGTTTAATCTTTACTAGATGAAGAGAATTGAAAAGGGATGCAGAAAATAACTGTAGTATTGCTTGCCAAACAAATGCAATGTATCTAACAAACATTTTAAGAAAGCCAAAAGCAGTTGAGAAGATGTAACACCTGAAAATTTTGAATAGCTCATCAATCTCTGAATCCCCTGGGAACAATGGCTTCTGGTTCACCATCTCAGCAAATATACATCCCACTGACCACACATCAACTGGAGTCGAGTAATGGCGAGATCCAAGCAAAATTTCAGGGGCTCTATACCACAGGGTAACAACCTACAGAGAAACACCAGATACCCACAGAGTGTTGGCTGATAAAATTGCCAATATTTCATATGCCCAAATAAAACACCAATTATGATTGTCATATTATTTCCTACAAACACAGGAAAATAACAAAGAAAAGAAAACATCCAACAAAACTGGATATTTAATATTTCAAAGCTTCTACTTTTGTTTATCAGAAGAAAAGTTGATATTTAAATTCAGATATCATACCACTAATGATTTAGCAAACACAAATTCTAAATTTAGAGAAGTTAATCCAAACAAGACCCATACCTTGCATCACTATAATTAGTGCATGCCAAACCCAAACTGGGGCCATGTGTGAGTGTGTGCGTGTTTGTGTCTGTGAGAGCCAACTAGAATTGGATGCATTTTGTGTCTGGTCTGGGGTCGTTTCTCTTGTCACTAGCAAATTAAAAAATGTACATGCAGCATGTTTTTTGCAGAAACAAATGCTTCTTTTGACAGTAAATAAACTAAATATTGTAATAATTCAGATTTAAGACATTCTAATCAAATGTTTATTAGAATACAGGTACATTAAATTAAATAAAACCCAAGGCATACTGATACCTCATGTGTAAATGTCCTAACAGGTATACCAAATGCTCTAGCCAGTCCAAAATCTGCAAGCTTCAGCGCGTTGGTACGGCGATCAATAAGCAAATTCTGAGGTTTCAAATCTCGATGCAGAACTCTATGAGAATGGCAGTAAGCAATGCCACGGAGAATTTGATAAAGAAATGTCTGCAAATAGAAAAATATTCCATATGTATTTAATCATGAGTATGATGATCACAATTATCACCAATCATTCATTCAACTTGAGACAGAAAAGGTTAATCATGTTAATAGAGACCTGCAGAGAAGGAACACAAACACATAACCAAATGATTACAGAATGAGGTATTCTAAAAGGAAGAACACATGAGCTTCTAGGGGGAAAGATCCGACTCACTTTAACTAGGCGTGGATCATTAGCAAATTCAGGAGAAGAATCCATGTGCTTCTTCAAATCCAAGTCTAGATACTCAAAAACCAAGTAAAGGCGCTTCTCACTGTGCACCACATCCTGCAGTCTGTCACCGGCATAAAAATCAGATAATTTGTTACATGAGAAATCAAAAGAAGGAAAGAAAAACAAAAGATTTAGACAGTTGAGGATGGATAACGACAAGGGAGAATGAAAGTTATAGGGAAAAAGAGTAGCAGAACCACAAACTACGATGATTTGACACTACAAAAGTGGTGATAACTTTTATCAATTCAGCAGAAGAAACTATCACAACTTAGTAAGGCGGTCATGTGTATAAACAATGAATAGACAGACTGTGCAGCATCATTTAAACTTGCAAAAGATTTCCTTCTATGCTAGAAATCTAAACTCCCACTATAATCATCTAAGAAAGATGACAAGGAAAACTCTCCACCCCCTTTTGCTTGTTTCCATGATATACAACTCCATGTTTTCAACAAAATCTTGTGAAAGGCCTTTAGAAATATGTTTGGAGGCCTAGTCCATAAGCATGCTTTCCAGGTTACCTCCGAAGGCTCTCTCACCTCAGGTGGGAGTTTCCTGTATAGTTTGGCATACGTTAAGGTAGTGAAAAGTGAAAAGTGAAAAGGGAATGGAAATGACCTGACAATGTTACCATGCTGCATCTCTTTCAAGAGAGAAATTTCTCGGATAGCAGTGCTGGGTACGCCCTCGTCTTCCTGCTCCAAACGGATCTTCTTCAAAGCAATGGTTTTATTGGTGAGACGATCACGAGCTTTGTAGACCACTCCGTAGGTTCCTTCACCAATTTTTTCCACTTTCTCATACTAAAAAAAACAAATTAATTAAGTGATAGCCAGTAAAACAATCAAACGCAAAATTAGTGATGATTACAAGAGGAATGTACAGAACACAACACAAATTGTTTAAGATGACTACCTGATCCATGGGAATGCGTATGAGTTGGTCAAATCAAACACCGCCTCTCTCTCTGCAACAAACAAACAGAAAAGAGTTAGTAGCAATATCATGGAAGCGAATGTAGCAGCAGTATGTAGTAGCAGAAGCAAAATCTATTACAGTGATTATTACAATCATAACAGAAGATTGGGAAAGCAAAGAAAGAAAGAAACCCTAGCTTTTGCTGTTGCTAGATTAAATTGATAAATAATTGGGAGATCGATCTTACTTACCTCTTCTCTTACCAAGAAGAAAGAAAGAAAAGGAAGCACAGATACACAATCACTCACCCTGCAACTTTGTTGCTTTGCTCTTTACTCTTTTTTTTTTTTTTTCCCTCTCTCAGAAAGCAGCCACAGATGCTTTCTCTCTCCCTTTTTTCCTTTAATTTCTCTCTTTTTAATTCAATTTATTACTAGATAAGTGGTTAGCGTTTCCTCGATTCATTTTTTTTTTAACATAAAAAATAATGCCCGGGCATTCTTTGCATGTTCTAAAAAAAAACCATAACTCAATTATACAATTAAAAAAAACGAAAATAAATTATCAGAATATTAAAAGTGTTAAAATTACCTCATCCAATATCATAATGACTTTTAAAAATAAAATTTACATAAAAAAATAAATTTTTAATATTTTATTATTTATAAAAAAAAAAGTCTGATTTAATATTAGTATTATGATATCTAAAAATCCTAACTAATTAATAAAAATTTTATAATTCAGTACTAGTTACGCAAAAGAAAATATATTATCACATTTTAAGCATCTTAGTTAAAGTAGGTTGCATTGCTGTTTTTTTTTTAATTGTTAAGAGTTTATTGAATTAAACTATGATGGTCTGCTCGTAATATTCATAACTTCGAAATCAATAAATTGCAGATATTTTCAACTCTAGTGTTGTTAAATATTATGTAACAAAAAAAAATAGTATTCCTGACTCTGTTATTAGTGAATAAACTAGTAAAATAAATTTAAATCAATGTATTCAAATTTTTTATTTAAAAAAAAGAAAAACAAATATTGTATACCAGAATTCAAATTTTTTATTTAAAAAAAAAGAAAAAAATATATTGTATACCAGATTTGCATTTCACAATAAAAAACCACAAATCAATTATATAGAAACATATCTAAAAACAAAAGTAAAGGACCTATAAACAAATTCAAAAGGATTCATGATTTTTTTTGGAATTTTCTAATACACACACACACACACACACACACATATATATATATATATATATATTAGTACTTAAAAGTGTATTTTTTATCAAAGTTTTATATCATTATTTTGTACTTGAAGTATCAATAACTTTTTAAGTAAAGCATGTTTTATAATAATATATCTAATAATATAAGATACCTTTAATTTGTGGTAAATGTTCATTTTAAATGCAAGCCTATCACATAAATGAAAGGATTGATTGATGAATTTAAGAACTAAAATTGAAAGGACAAAGAGATGGCCAAACTTAGAAAAGAGATGTCAGTGCAATCCAAACCAGAACACTGTTCGGTAATTGGGTCATATCTAGAGCTATATATCTCAGATTTAGGTCCAATTTATATGGATGGAAAGGTAAGACTCTACTTTATATGGATGGAAAGGTAAGACATAAGCCTATAACTTTTATAGAAGCCTAGAACTTAAAAAGACCATTTTTAAGTTCAAATTGTAGCAACAACAAAGAAGTCCGAATTTGTCCTCCAGCCCGAACACTGTTTAGTGTTTGGCCCATATCTAGAGTTGTAGAAGTCTAAATGACCTAAAGTTTTTATAGAAGAAAGCTGAGACAATTTACTACAATTTACTACAATTTTCATGTTTTCAAGTGGTTCCAATTTTGACATTATCAATGACGTTTTGGGCAGATAAAAGAAGATAAAGATTGTTACAAAGTCAAGAGTTGGTCACCTACTCATCAATTAGTCATCAAATCAATAGTTCTCAATTTTGGCCTATAAAAGGAGGCATTTGCCATGCTTTTAGGCATCTTGGTCTCCTGATCAAGATCATGCTTTTGCTTTCTCTTTTTGTATTTTTGTAATGTTTAAGTTTTATTTTCATTAATATCAAGTTTATGCCTTTCAATTCATTTCCTTTGCTTAGTTAACTTTTATCTTATTTATGTTCTTATCTTGTTTATTTATTTTTCTTTCTTTCATTATGTTTAGTTAAGTTTATTATGTCAAAGTGAAAAAGGTTACAATAATGGTGTAAGAATAAGTATAGTGTAAACTTAACATGAACTTTAATATTTGATACAACATGTTTTGTATTTATTATCTTGTTCACTCTTTAATACTTTGCTTGTCAAATAACTAATCTAGATTTATGTTGTACAACACTTGGTACATCAAATGCTTGGTACTTTCATTGCCCATATTGTATGGTATAACCGACACCTGAGCTATGAAAGAAATGTAATCATGTTAACAATTTATAATCTGATTGAAGCTTCCTTTGTGTGTGGTTTCCAATTGCATAATAAGAGTTTATACTATACTTGTTTAACATACCATTAGTGGATCCTCTAACCTTGACATTTGTTGTTATCATTGTTTAATCCTTACGTTAATCTTCCATCTCAAAGTTCTCATCAACTTCTTTTTTTTCTTCTTCTATCACTATTACTACTACTACTACTACTACTACTACTACTACTACTACTTCTTCTTCTTTTTTATTACTACTATTACTATTTTTATTACTATTGTAATTATTGTGACTGTTGTTATTATTGTTGTATTATTGTTATCTATAATTTATACAATTAACCTCTATGTGGTTTGACCCTGGTCTTGCCGAGTTATTTATTACTTTAACTCTCCTGCATTTGAGAGAAGACATCAATCTTCTAGTCGTGTCATATATATATATTGATTAGTACTTAAAAGTGTATTTTTATCATGGTTTTAGATCATCATTTTGCACTTGAAGTATCAATAACTCCTTAACTAAAATATGTTTTATAATAATGTATCTAATAATATAAGATACCTATAATTTGTGGTAAATGTCTATTTTTAATGCAGGTCTATCACATAAATGAAAGGATTGATTGATGACTTGAAGAACTTAAATTGCATGGATAAAGAGATGGTCAAACTTAGAGAAGAGATGTCGGTGCAATCCAAACCGGAACACTGTTCGGTAATTGGGTCATATCTAGAGCTATATATCTCAGATTTAGGTCCAATTTATATGGATGGAAAGGTAAGACATAGGCCTACAACTTTCATATGGAGCCTAAGATCTAAAAAGGTCATTTTCAAGTCCAAATTATTGCAACAAAGAAGCCCGAAGTTGTCCTCCAGCCCGAGCACTGTTCAGTATTTTGGCCATATCTGGAGTTTTAGAAGTCCAAATGAGCTGAATGTTTTACACAAGAAAGCTGAGACAATTGCTTACAACTTTCATGTTTTTAAGTGGCTCCAATTTTGACGTTATGAATGATGTTTTGGGTAGATAAGAGAAGATAAGGATTGTCACCAAATCAAGAGTTGGCCACCCACTCATCAATTAGTCATCAAATCAATAGTTCCCAATTTTGGCCTATAAAAGGAGGCATTTGCCATGCATTTAGGCATCTTAGTTTCCAGATCAAGATCATGCTCTTCCTTTCTCTCTTTGTATTTTTTATAATGTTTATGCTTTGCTTTCATTAATATTAAGTTTATGCCTTTCATTTCCTTTCCTTTACTTAGTTAACTTTTATGTTCTTATTTTGTTTATCTATTTTGCTTTCTTTCATTATGTCTAGCTAAGTTAGTTATGTCAAGGTGAAAAGGTTACACTAATGGTGTAAGAATATTCTTATTTTCTTTATTTATTTTTCTTTCTTTCATTATGTCTAGTTAAGTTTATTATGTCAACGTGAAAAGGCTACCCTAATGGTGTAAGAATAAGTATAGTGTAAACTCAATATGGACTTTAATGTTTGATACTAACATGTTTTATATCCAACTGAAAAAATAAGTTTTACAAACTAAAGAACCGAAATCTATAAAGAAGAACACAATACAATTTCAGAAAAAATTCGGACACAAATCTGACTCTAACTTTGGACAGCAATTCGACCCTCTTAGAAGCTTTTTTTGGAGAAGTCTATTAGAGACATATTTATAGGCAATTCTGTCACCTTTCCAGATCATTAAAGAACAGCTCATTTGGACACCTGAGTCAAAAGTTATGGGCAAAACACCGAAAGGTGTTCTGAAAAATCAAATCAAGACAGCTTTACAACTACTTTGGTGCACGTTTTTCTTCCTCATTTATGAGGTGTCTCCTTCTTCTTTTTGACCCAAAATAATGTTAAAATATCCCCTCCAGCTTTCCATCCATGTGCTTGCCTTCTTGGATCAATGGATTGCCCAAAATAAATCAATTGTTATTTGTTGTGTGGACATGTAAGATCATGGATTGTGTTTGGGTTGATTTGGGGTTGATTTAGGGCTGATTTGGGGCTGATTTTTGGGCTGAATTTGAGCATCAAATAAGTATACAAATGTACTTATTAGCGGTCAAGCAATTGACATTGAAACCTTGAGTGTTTAATGGTTGAAGTTTGCACACAACATAAGGCAAGTTTGGGCTTGAAATAAATCATATGATATTCTTTTCTAGAATTGGAATAGAATTGATTTCTGGGACAAATTTGGAGCACTTATTTGAACCAAGATTTGCTTCCATCTTCAACTAAATGTCTCTTCAATTCTTTGTTCTGAATTCCGACGTTGAATTTTCCGAATTAATTAATTTAAGGTCCAAAAACCTATCGAAACATTAAAACAAACTTCATTACTAAAAAACACATCAATTATTATAAAAACAACCAAATAAAAACAATAAATACATATGTAAAATAAGAGACTTAATGACACTTTTGATGCACAATCACATCCCATAAGAACAAGTGCACCATCATGCATAGTTTTTCCTCCCGATGCATCTCATTTTAATTTTAAGCCAGGCATTATTCAACTTTTACCTTCTTTTCATGGCTTAGAATTGAAAAATCCATACTTGCATTTAAGGGAATTTGAGGAGGTTTGTAACATATATAATGATTCAAATTGTAGCATGAACATCATCAGATTAAAGCTTTTTCCTTTTTCATTAAAAGATAAAGCTAAAACATGGCTACAAAATTTAAGACCAGGATCCATTCGTGCTTGGGATGAAATGCAACAACAGTTTTTGAAGAAGTTTTTTCCATCTCATAGAACAAACTCTTTCAAAAGACAAATCATCACTTTTACTCAAAAACTAGGAGAAACATTTTACCAATATTGGGATAGGTATCGGACTTGCTTAATACTTGCCCTCATCATGGTTTTGAAACATGGAGATTGTTTTCACATTTTTATGAAGGGTTAACACCTAGAGATAGGCAAATGGTTGAATTGATGTGCAATGGAACTTTTGAAGATAAAGACCTTGATGAAGCAATGGAGTACTTAGACTTGTTAGCTGAAAATGCTCAAAATTGGGACACCATGGGTACTTATGAGGCACCAAGTAAAACTCAACCTCATACATCTAGTGGAGGTATATACAACCTTAGGGAAGATCATGACCTTCAAGCCAAGTTTGCATCTTTAGCTAGAAAAGTCGAGGCACTAGAATTGAAAAAGAGTGGTCAATTAAAATCTGTTGAAAACATTGTGTCAAATCTTTGAAAAAAATAAACACTCAACCAACGATTGTCCAACATTGCCTTCTTTTAAGGAATGTTTCCATGAACAAGCCCATGCTTTAAACAGTTTTCAAAGGGCCAACAACAACCCATATTCCCAAACATACAACCCTGGTTGGAGAAATCACCCAAAATTTAGTTGGAAAAGTGAGAACAAC
>NW_011505479.1:0-3446 GCF_000495115.2 Populus euphratica | reverse complement strand
TCTCACTTTGTTCAAGCAAAACATAATTCACTTGGACAGTAAAAAAGTAAAAAAGAGATTGCATGCGTGATTTCTAACCACGTCGGGTCACTTTTTATGCTAGTGACATGGTCAGGTATGTTGGGTATATTTTTAGAAAAATTATTAAAAAATAATGATAAAATAAAAAAAAAAATCAATTTTTTAAAAAAATATATGATTTTCTAAAATTATTTTATTATATTTTAATCCATATTGATTTGTATTTTTATATTATAAAATGATAAATCCAATATTAAAATACCTTATTTTCATCAAAAAACAAAAAATATTTTATTTTCATGCATATTACCAACTTTCTCACAAATTTATATAAAAAATAATATTATATTTTCATATAATAAAAAAATTCAAAAATATGTATAAGTATGTATTATGACTTTAATAATCAGTTTATTAAAGTTATAAAAACTAGGCAAATATTTCAAAAATTCTAAAAAAAATAAAAAAAATTTAATATCCAAGGTTACGACCTTATATGTAAGACATGTTCCAGATATTAAATTCTTTTGTTGATATCAGAATTATCCGAATAAATAATGATCTATTTACCGAGAAGGACTTTTCTTAAACCATAGACCGGCTAATAACTAGAAAACACTACAAGATTTTAGATTTTATCAGATAATAAAACAATGCAACTTATCTTAGATAGAACGTATTTGAAGTGTCAATACTTTCTCTTTACGCAACCAGTCTCCATACCTGATCTCTGAGACCAATTAAAATTCCTAATAACCAAAATATTAGGTTGTGACTCCCATTCCGTTTTTCTACTAACAAAAAACAAAAATTCTTTATTTTTCTATATTAGTTATATTTATGATTTTCAGGATGAATATTTTCGTCGTGATGTCGCGTATATACGATAAATAAAAATGCAGTTCGATAAAAAAAATATTGTGATTATTTTAATAGTTATGGTTTTACTCCTACGGACAACTGCTCTCTCTCATCTCTTTCTACATCTTTTTTTTTTTTTTTTTTTGATTTACGTGGGGTGTCCGGGCCAGCTTGCGCGCAGCACGACTAATCCCCACGGCCCACTGAATATCCTGCAAACCCAGTAGGCATGTAAGGCACCGCGGGGGTGACAGACGTGCACGCTAGGGCTCGAACCCAGGTGCAGTGGAAGGAGACAAGCCCCTTCCACCGCTAGGCCAAGCCCTACATCTCTTTTACTCCTACGGACAACTGCCTTATCAATTGTGGTTCAAACACCAACACCTCTTTTATTCCTACAGATAGCAGAATTTTTGGAGCTGATTCCACTTCACAAGGTTCAATCTTTTCCTCGAAAGGCCAGTCCATTTCACCCAAGAAGCGCTTGAACGCAGCTTGTGCTAGGATGGCTTTATGGATTATACTTTAATCAAACAGGGGGAGGGAACCGAGCTGTTGGCTGTTTTTGTTTACAAGAAAAAAATGTCGGTTAGAGAAGAGCATGGAGTGAAAAGCAGGTGTGAATAACTTTCCACAAACTGAGATCCAACCTCAGTTTTGAGTGAGTTCCAACGTCAAATAGAAATGTGATTTAAGATTATCAAACAACTCGGTCTTGCTTTTATTATCAATTGCAGCTACCGCCACAGCCACAGTGCCAAACGGGCAACACCATCGTCATCATCAAGAGAAGCCTCATCACCAACAACAGCTTCTATTGTTTCCATCCCTGTATAATCATTCTCCAACGCTTCAAGTCTAGTAATTGCTGCCTTCAAAAAATCAGAACTATCTTCTTCAAATCAACCAAAAAATAAAAAGCTTCAATTTTTCCAATAATAATAATAAAAAGAAACAAAGCCCCATCTACTTTTGTAGTTTGAATCTACCAAACATCAATAATACTATTACCTATTTTTGGATTCCTCACAAAAAATACAAAAAAATACATATTAAAAAATAAATAAATAAATAAAACAATAAGAGTGAGAAAAGGATGTTGAAACTCCTATAAAATGACTAGAAATTGATTGAGAAGGTTCAAAAATACAAAAATTAAAATTTGATATTATAAAAGCCCTGTTGACAACAAAAATTCAAATTGAGAAAAAAAATCTAAAACCAGATATTTATAAACTCAATTAAATTTTATCTAAGGTTTAATTGAATTTATCAAAGGTTTGATTGCAAGAAAAATATATTTTTATGTTAATTTAAGTTTGTATTGAATAAAATTAAAGTTTTGAGATTCAATTATAATTTAAAAGAATTGATTTAGCCAAATCAAAAGCTTAATTACATAATAATATTGAAGTTTAATAAAAACTTAATTGAAACAATACCCATCTTGAAACTTTTGACAAATTTCTTTTAAATTTAGGCATAAGCTTTTGACAAATTTCTTTTTTACTTCATATAGTTTTACAATTATATAGATTTGTCTAAAATGTTATTTTATTCCCATTCAATTCCTAACTTTAAGGAGAAAAAAGAGAAACTCGCCATATTATGGCAAATGAAAGAGGAAGTGGACGGACAACAGGTTTTTGGCTATGAAACTCGTTGATCTTCGTATTATTCAGTTTATTCTATAAGAAAAAATTCATTAAAATATTTAGATTTTTATTTTGTTTAAAAATAAATCAGATTTGAAAAATATTTTTTTCTAGCTAAATTTTTTTAGATCATTTTAATGATTTTTGAGTTAATTAATGTGTTGTAAGAGATTCTAGAAATGTTTATTCAATGTTTATAAATTAAAATGAATTAAAAATATATTTTATAGACAAAAAAAGCATCCCTAGATTTTTTTTTCTCTTTTTTTAACTATGTCCACCCATCTTGAAACTTTTTCATGAGTTGAGCTTTGTTTTTGTTTTATTATTAATTTTTTAAATTTATTTAAAACATATTTAGGTTATTATTTTTTTAGAAATACATGTATTTTTATAAGTGTTTATTTTTATTACATGATACTAAATAAAAAAATAATTTAAAAAATAAAATAATTGAACCATGTCAGATTTATCTAATATATGATTATTTAAATATTTTAAAAAAATTAAATTGATTTTATTTTAAAAAAAAATTCTCATTGCTCAAAGATATATTAATAGCACATGTATATTTTTTTTCCGATCTACATTCAATTATTGTTTCCATAATTAAAATCTGTCGGTGGTATCTTCTACCAACCACATCTTTTGTTATTGGATAGGCCTCTCATCGCAACATTGCCACATGTACTAGAAGACAAATTTCGTGACTTAGAAATTCAAGAGGGAGATGAGACAATTTAGAGTATATTTTCCGATTATATTAATTATTTATATCGACTTGAAAAGGTTACCATAATTATTTTAAAAGATAAGAAGTATTTTTACAATGAGTTTAGCCATAACCTTTCATAATAAGCTTCAATGATTTATTATTATTAGTTTTAATTAAGATTATTTATGAAGTCG
>NW_011505503.1:0-3395 GCF_000495115.2 Populus euphratica | reverse complement strand
TGTGCAAGTTGAAGGTTTGTTTTTATTTTAAAAAAATTCGAATATTTTTTTAAAATTAATACTAAAAATAAATTTAGAAAATAGTTATAAAATATTATTTTAATATATTTTTAAATAAAAAATATTTAAAAATACTCTATCGTTTGTTTAGAAAAAGTTTAAGAGCGTGGTGTAAATCTTAAAAAATTTAACTTTTTACTAAAAATTAATATTATTTTATATTTTGGTTTACTAAAAATTAATATTTTTTTATATTTTGGATAGTTTTAATATGTTAATTTTAAAAATTAAAAAAAATTTCAATATATTTTAATAAAAAACACTTCCAAAAAACAATTATATCTTTAGTTTTAAAAATCTCGGAATTCATCACCGGATGGATAGCTTTTTTTCGAGTTTAGTTAGGAAACAAAATTCGTTTGTTGTTTTCATATACAGTATTACATATCAACATGCAATTCAAGTGCAAAGTAGGCTTTATATATACATTAGATTTAATTTCATTCTACAAGTATGATAAATTAGGCAATTACTTGTTTATTTATGGATAATTATTAGATATTTAGGATGTGATAAGCTATTAAAACAAAATATTAAATGTGCCCTTTTGTAGTGGATTTAAAAAAATTTATTCCAATTTTTATCCCTTCAAAATATGACGATTTTTATACAATTAAATATTTTTCTTAGAATTTGAATAATTTTTTAATGTAATTTCAATTTTATAGTATAGTAGAAATTAACCTTTCAATGTATCCTTGCCTATTACATCATTTATAATAAAATTGCTTATAAAAAAAATCAACCAATTGAAACTTTTAATTTATTCTTATTTTTTTAATATAATAAAATAATTCATGTTCATATAAACAACATGAAATAGTTTCAATTTAAAACCATACTTTTATAGTATAAAAAATACTTATATGTCATGCACATGATGATCAATTTAACTGTACATTTCTTATTTATTTTTGTATTTTAAAAGTATTTTTAAAAGAATTTGAAATTTTTTAATTTTTTATTTTAAATTAATATGCTTTTTGTTTTTAAATTAAAAATAAAAAAATATTATTTTAATATATTTTTAAGTGGAAATACTTTAAAGAGTAATTGCAACCACAACTACAAAACAAATTAAAAATTAGAATTTATTTATTTTTTATAAGAGGATATGATTGAAAAATAATATAATAAATAATAATATATTGTTTGGTCTTTTTTTTTTCCTTTTCTTTTTTTATAATTTTTTTTTTTAACGAGTTCTAAATTACTGCTAGATCAAGATATCGTATTATCTCTGTCCACTCACGCTTTGCCGTCTCCCTAGGGCACGGGCCAAGAGAGAATTCTTCATGAAAGCTCCATCGAATTTTCAAGTTGTTTCCATTGAAAGTGAAGGGCTGATCGTCTCATATACGAACAAAGTTCCATATCATGTTGAATTTCTAGGTTAATCCCTCTAGCACACATCTCTTATTGGGGAGCTTGATACCATTCAAGTAAAGATAGAAAAAAAAATAAAAAAGTCAAGTCATCCATCAATTATCAATTGAGTGCACGAACTTTAATTTTTTTCGTTTGAGTACACTATTTTTTAAAACAAATTTCGATCATGCACACTTTTAATTTATGATGATTAAGTACATGAAATTTAATCTTATTATTATTATTACTATTATTCATCTTCTTTTCTTTTTGTTAAAGGACTAGAAACATGTTTTTTAAGGAAAAAAAAGTATTTATTCTAATTTTCTAAATCATAGTAGTGATCTAATCTAAATAGATAAATGATACATTGTATGTCTTAGTAAATAACATGTTATCTGATTAAATGCTCCTAGTTATTTTCTTAACGATGCTTCAAATGCACATCCCAAAAAATTTTCATTACCTTTTATTTTCATGCCCATAGATATTTTATGACAATTTAATTTAGTCACATATTTAAGTTTTTTTATTTGACTCTAATTTTTATATAACACTTCAATTTAATTCTAGATTTCATCCAATCTCTTGCTAATTGAAGTCCAATTAAGACCTAATCAAGAGGAGAGTATGTGATAAATAAAGAGACAAACAAGTTACTTATATAAAATTATCAGATTGTTAATTTTATGGGTTAATTGAACTTAATCGAAATTGATATATTATAATATATTTTTTAAATTTTATATTCAATCCCTTTATAACTCTTCAATTTAGTTTTAAATTTAATGCAATTCAAGATCAATTTAAATTCAATCAAGGCCTAACCAATTCAAGATCAATTTAAATTCAATCAAGACCCAACCAAATTAAAAAAAAAAAAAGATATATTATTTGATCAAATCAACTTGTTGTGATCGTGTCTATTACATGGATTCTAAATCTCATATGTTAACTTAGGTCAACATAATATGTCAATGTCCTTTTATTTTATTTTTTTATTTAATCTTTTGACATTTTATATTTTATATGACAGTTGGTTTATATTTAAATTAGGGTCAAATAGAAGTTAAAACGATGACAACATAATTCTTTTTAATCAGATTACCATTAGAATAATATGACTAAAGTTCGCTCTTGGCCCGTTAGGTTGAACAAGCTAAACAAACTCTTTTTTTTTTCTTTTTTTTTATCAATGCATATAATGATCGATTAATTTGATCTAATATACAAGTTGAGTTTTTAATTTTCATTTTAAATATTTAATTCCATGCAACAAAATTAAAATAATGAAACATTTTTTATGTAATAATTAGCTTTTCATCTAGCCCTCGGTGAATTATGAACAAAATAGAACTCACCTTCTTGTTTTCAAAGAATACCATTGAATTACAAGCGCAGTAATTGGTAAGTAAAATCAGCTGCTACCAAATATGTTCTCTGTCGTTTTCAATTTTTCATTTTTTTGAGAACATAAGAAAGAATATTTATTAGAATTTGAAGTTAGAATAAATTTAGGATGATGTTATTTTCAATCATCGGCTATTAGCTTGTTATTTCTATTGTATGATCTGTTTTTATTATTTAAATATACCATATCAAATATTAGTTTTATATTTATATCTAGAAAATATAGCTAAAAGTACATATTCTTTTTTTTTAATAAGGATAATTAAGATTTACCCTTTTAATCATCACCTGTCACCAAATTTAATTTCCTGAAAGATTTGTTTTTACTACAGTTCTTTTCCTTATTTCAAAGAATTTAATAGAGTAATAAATTTTTTAGTAAATTCAATTTTTATATCTAGTTATTTTTTAGTTAATTTTTAATTTTAATAATTAATAAACTGCATTCCAATAATACTTTAATTATGTTATAAAAAGATACTTTATAATTTTACTAAAAACAAAGAAAAATATGGTCTATCAATATAATTTATTAATAATTTTTTAGTAAATATGGT
>NW_011505477.1:0-3449 GCF_000495115.2 Populus euphratica | reverse complement strand
TGCTAATATAATAATTAATAAATTTGAAAAAAAATATTATTATAGGTTTTATTGCTTTTTTCTTATTAATATTTTTTTTAATTTAGTTCATTAATTTATTTTTTCTATTTAGTTATTACACTCTCATGACATAAATCTCAAATTTGACGGATTAACCCACTTGATTCAGATTTTTTCTTTTTTTTAATTTTTTTTCTTTCAATTTCATCTTTTAATATTGATTTAATTGATAATTAAACTTCATCATTTATTTTGTTTCCATTCATTAGATTATCATGATCTTATGAGGGGATTTTACAATACCCGTCCTCGTAAAGCACTAGTTATTGAAATAATGCTTTGCTTTATTATTTTTTTCTCCTTAATTAATCCATTTTTTTGTTTTAATTTTATTATGTAATATTATTTTTTCTATTTAGTTATCATACTTGCATGACAGGACTTTGTAACTAAACTCATATCCAAAACTCTTGGACTTGGTGTTGCACACGGATCTACTTAAACTTAGGTCATGCAAGTTTAATATTATTATTAATATTAAAAATATTATTTTTTTATTAAAATTATTATTATTTATATTATAATTAATTTTATAAATATTACTTTTAAGTCAGATATTGCAGCCAAATTCAAGACTTTTAGGTCTCATTTTATAGATAGACTTAACGCTTTTGAATTTTAGCATGCTTTCTCAATTTCTATTTTGTTTATCTTTGTTGGCGTTGTAAAAATAAATAAGGTTGTTTTTTTTTTTAAGGTGAGGAAATAATGGGGTTTTTGAGGCAAAACATAGGGGTTTGATTTCAAAATTCTAGTTTCATAATTTTGGCTCCCTCGTGCATATGTTTTACTTCTCTCATGTTTCTTATTTATACATGAATAAAGCATGCTTCTAGTTTTGTTTTTCCTTATTGTCTGCACATGATGAGTAAAGCAGGATTTAGTTTTATCAAAGAATAGGATTGTGAATATGAATATTGTCACTACAATGGGTTGATGGGGTATGAACACTGTCACTAAATTCTAGTTTCATAATCTTGGCTCCCTTGTATACACATTTTACTTCTCTTTGGTTTTTTTTTTGCTTTAAGCTTCTTGTAAATTTTAGAATATATATGATCAATTGATTAAATTTTATTGTGATTTTTGTATTTAATTGTGATGCTTATGTTTTGATAAAAAAATTTAATTTTTTTTGTATGTTGCATACGACCAAATACCCTAACATGTTTTGAGTGCTCTTTTTTATACGAAAATATTGGAAGTTTCAAAAATGTGTTTTCACATGGATTTATTAAACACAACAAAAGTTATTTTCTTGTATTTTTAGATATTACAACATGTTTGTAAAACTCAAAATGATATTGACAAATATTCTAAAATATAAAAAATCTTATTTTAGGGTAATTCATCTATTATTCACAGTTAATATTTGGATAAAGAAACCCTAAGTGGTAAATATCCAAAATAATTTTTTAGGGATAATAAGTCATCATACATCCTTGAAAGAAGCATTGGTTATAATCGAGGACATTTTAATTTTTTTCCTCCACAGGTTATGAACTGTAAAACTCTAAGGCAAAAATAGGCTCTTAAAGCTCATTAAATTTCTAGATTTTTATCCCTCCTCCTTACGATTTACGAGTCGCAAACTTTTAAAATACTAAGGGAAAAATGAGCTTTTAAAGCACATGCAATCTCCTTAGATTTCTATCTTAATAAATTTAGTCTCAATCAAACTTAGAAAAACTGATGGGATTATAAAACACCAACACCATAACAATTATAAAGCAAACCAAACACCAAGCAACTTACTTTAGGTAAGGCGTACTATGGGTGCTAATATCTTTTCTTCGCGCAACTAGTCCTTTACCTTAGAATCTCTGAAAGACCAGTCAGGTTTCCTAATGATCAAAATACTAGATGGTGACTCCTTTATTCACAAAACAATAAAAAACCTGAAATCAATCGAGTGTCGTCACGACGTCGCGATGGTGACTTGCGACAATAAGGATCCTCTAATTATTTGTTATATTGATGGTAACAACTACCTGATTATTTTTTATCAACGTTAGGTTAATTATCTTTTACCCAAACATTGATTGAAAATTCTATGAAATTAGAACTTGTTAATTTAGACAAGAGATCCACTCATTGATTGTTTTATCCAGAAATATGAGTGATTGAAATGTTTTTGGGCTTAAAGTTGAGATAAGGTGTGTCTTCTTGAAGATACAACTACATGATAAGTTCTTTTTATTCACTTATTCCTTGGAATTGACTAATAATTAACTAAGAATCACTATAAGCCTTTGTAAGAGGTAGTCTAGTAAGAAGAGCTTCATATTCTGCTACATTATTGGTAGCAAACAACTTAAAACGATCATTATATTCTAATACTTGTTCCTCAGGACTAATAAGTATTATCCCAGCTCTACTTCCACTTATATTAGAAGCACCATTTATATACAATTTCTAAGAGAAAAGTAACACACATAATCTTATTAATATTTTTGATTTGGATGAAAATTTTATTGCTGAAGATGGATGATCAAAGGCATTCATGTGTTCTATAAAACAATATTCAACAATGAAATATGATAAGTTTAGCCCTTTATTAATGGATGAGATTTGTATTGAATTCCAATTTTTCATAGCTATACATCTATTTAACTAGGTGCCTAGATAATAATGGTTTGTGAAGAATCTACCTCAATGGTTGGTTTATCAATATATGTATTTAATAAGCTTGAAAGTATAGTTTCAACTTCTTAGAGGTGCTTACCAGCACTAGTGCTCCTTTCTCCCTTCACTGTTAAATATCTTGTTTCTGTATCATTGAGAGTTTGATTAGAATAATACAGAGGTTGTTGTATGTCTTTATCTTTTCTTATTAGAATTGAACTCACTATTGAATATGCTACCCCTAAATAGAGAGACGAGGATTGTATTGAAGTTTAAATTCTCCTAGCTCTACAATCCAATTAAGTAGATGCTTAGATGATAATGGCTTGTAAAGAATCCACCTCAGTGGCTGGTTTGTTAATACAGTTATTTGATAAGCTTGAAAGTATGGTTTCAACTTTCTAGAGGCGCTTACTAGTATTAATGCTATTTTCTTCACCTTTAAGTACCTTATTTATGTATCATGGAGAGTTCAACTGGAATAATACATAAGTCATTGTATGCCTTTATCTTTCCTTATTAAAATTGAACTCATTGTTGAATATGTCACCTATAAGTAGAGAAATAGATCTTTATTCTCTTATGGTTTTGATAAAATCTTAAGGGATGATAGATAAATCTTTAGCTCTTTAGAAACCTTTTGACAACCTTCAATCCATTCAAAGTTGGCTATATTTCTCGGTGTTTTAACAAACAATAGAGTGGTTCCCTAAAATAAGCAATGAATTTATTAAAAGCATTTAATTTTCTTATAAGGTGATTAA
>NW_011505541.1:0-3329 GCF_000495115.2 Populus euphratica | reverse complement strand
AAAGACAGTAACACCAAAACAAGAGTTCCATTCACCACATGTCTGTCCAAAAATGGAGAGTTTGTTAAGATAAAGTGAACGCCACCTTGGAAGTCGGGCAATGTCGTGCTACTTGAACAACACAACCACGTCCACGTGTTGACACGTGTAACACGCATGAACTATTTTTAAAAAAATAATATTTGTATTCTTAGCACTACAAAATCTCTCATTTATCTGCATGATATTAACAAAAAGATACCCAAATAAAAATACAAAAATATCCGTAGACGTAAGTTAAGGAAAATTCACCCTTTAAGGATAATTAAGTCATCCTAAAATGCTTAAAAAATAGAAAATACGACACCAGCTTTGAAACATCTTGAATATAAGGGTATAATAGCAATTTGAGTGGGCGATACAGAAGTGAAAATACTTAATTGCACCTTGAAATCTGGCAATGAAGGATGGATTCTTCTGAAATTATAAAATTACCCCAATAGCTCGTTTTGAAGTTTTGTTTGTGAAGAATAAGATAGGTATTTCACTTGGAATTATTACAGTGAGATACCCAAACATTTTAGAGTTTGTGTAAAGTGTCGATGGAGTAGTGATTGCGAAACCTGTAGCCTTGAAGCGGAATGGACTGGGTGTTCGGAGCTCTCAGCTGTGCCTTCCAAGTTTTTTGCAGCGAACGGTTTGATCTTCAGAGAGGAGTTATTTGGGATGTGGAATTATTTTTCAAGAGCAAAAAGTGGCACTGCTTCATGTTGTTGTTATAACTTGCTTTCAATTTGCGCCTTCTTCTTTTAGAATTCTGACCTGTTTTGTTGATTAGCATGTCACACAAAAATTATTGAAGCCTCTTTTCACATTCTTCTGTGTCAGTTTTGCTCCATTCAGGTAGCTACTAGAGAGATCTCCCAGTCAAAATATCCACAGTTCTAACGTTAGGTAGTTTGTGTGATTTATAAACTATGGGCTCTTTTTCTGAGAAAAAGAAGAAAGATCTTCCGTGGCTTTGAGGTTCAAATACACGAATACTGGAGATATGTTTCTCGGATGGGGTCTAGTACTCCATAGAATGTCATTAATTATCTCGTCTACCGCGGAAAGCATGGTTCAGGTATAGGGCAAAACATGCTTCCTATAACCCCATCTTTTAGAATCCCGAGTGGCAGCTTCTTGACATTATCTTGCCACAAGTTCCAGCTTCCAAGTCTTTGTTTCGGGAAAATTATATCCAACTCGTTTGGAATTCAATAAGAAGCGGAACGAAGGAAAATAAATTATTTGTTGGAAGGGAAAGATAATGAATATTGTGATATTGATATATTTCTAGGTGGAGAGAGGGGATGAAATGACGAGCAAATTTAACATATTATTTCCCTCTTTTTTCCCAAAAAGGCTGATTTTACCTCTCTGTGGTTCATTTAATTTCCAAAGCCTGTATTTTAATTTTTTTTACTGAGAAAAAAACTTATCCAGCCGTGGTGAATAGCGGGTCAAAATTACAAGAACTCCTTACTAGGTTACTGACAACCGCACCACCTCATGTCATACTCCTCGCAAAATTTACTGCATTGTATCAACAATTCAAAAATGATGGTACAAGGCATCATGAGTTCAACGTTTCCGGTCAAACCAAGCACTTCCAGCAACAAATGAAAATATAAATACAAATATACTGGCCACTATCTCTCCCGGTAAGCTACGACTTCAGCAAATTAACAGAGTTGAATTCACTTAAGAGATGGCAACTCCGGTACATGCAACAAATTTCAAGTGATGACTTGACAACTGAAAGTCCAACAATAACCAGGCAAAGGCTGGGGCTTGGATATGAGCCCTGATACCTGCAGAACAAAAACGCAGATACGGTAAGCCCTGTCTGTTTTTGTCAAGTTACAAGCATATGATTGCACGTGGCCCAGAATTCTTACCCTTTTTATGAACTACAAGCCACGTCTATACTCCAGCTGTTTGGTATTCTCTAGCAAAACCTGCCAAAAGGTGCACAATAAATAGTTCAGCTAAAATGAAATGTTTAAGATGCGTGCCAATATGTAAACATTAAGACATGGTTAAGATGCATAGGTCATTCAATCATATTCAAACTCTCACTTACTTCACGAATGTAATTTGCTATTGCCTTGCAGCCTTCAACAGCAAGTTGCATAACATTTTCAAAGGTATCAATTGGCAGCTTAGCATCCATCTGCATTAAAAAAACACCATAAATAAGGGGTCTAGGGGTAAAAGCTTTGCTAAAAGTAACAATTCTAATTCCCACGCTTGCAGCGGAGTTGAAACACCTGGATTATGCTGAACACAAATGATCGATTCTCACGTTTGAAGACATTGTAGAGTTGTATTTGAAGATCGATTGGAGTGGTATTAAGAAGCATCTGGACACTGTATTCAAAACAGTGCAGCAGATCACGCTATGAGAGCAAGGGCTATTTGGTGTTTACTTTCATCTTACTTTTCTTTTTACCAGTGAAGACGATTTAGAGGGATAGGAGGGTGTCAAAAGGTGGCTACAAGGAAAAGAAATGACACGGCAACTTTTGATAAAAATTTGCACACCACAAATTCTTGTTGTCACAACTTAAGAGTAACTTCCATGATGAAAATTTCCAGTCATACTTGTCCAGATCAATAACTTTCACGATTAACATCACCATGGAAGAAACAAAGGGTTTTTTATTAACAGGGAGAATTATATGAAATAGAGATTCACGTAAAAACCTGAAGAAGTGTCACTTTGTCCACCTTGGGTAGGATTCCAACAGTGACATCAGGACCTCCTGCACTGTCTTCAACATAGTTTAAATCTGGGTCAACAAAACAAAAGTTAGCTTCAATATGATAAAAATCAATTAGTGTAGAAAACAGAAAACTGCACATTCAAATGAGAGACATGAAGAACTCGCCAAGAAGAGGAGTGCTATTGAGGAATCCAGCACTACAAGAAGTAACAAGATCACGCATGGGGATACCTGCATCTGCTAAGGCCAAAGTTGCAGCATTGATGCATGCAGATCTAGTTCCTGCAGACAACATATGGCTTAATGGACACAGATTTTCCATTATTGAGTATGGAAATTTATTGAGTACAAGACAGTGAAGCATCTTAAATTTTCCATTATTGAGTACAAGACAGTGAAGCATCTTGGAGATTTCCAGTGGTGGTGCGATAATGAATACTAGAGAAACAGGCTCCTCAAGCGTTGCTTAGCTTATTTAGAAAGCATTGGATGTTTCTGAAGTCCATGCCTCTTGGCACTAGCACCAGCACAAGATTGATTTATTTGACTCATATAATTTGTTTTGGCCATTTTGGAGTT
>NW_011505566.1:0-3279 GCF_000495115.2 Populus euphratica | reverse complement strand
GCTATTTCTTCAAAATGAAATTAGTTGTGGTATAGCATTAAACTGAAGCTGTTGATGACCACCAAAATTTGGAAGCCAAATTTACGAGCCATGTAAAATATTTGAAAGGTCAACTTCAAGATTTAAAAACTGTACGTGACAGAGAGTGATGCTAAAATTGTGATTTCGTGTTATACCAATTGGTTAAACCATGCTCTGCTTCAAGTTAAGTTTTTTTTTTTTTAATATAAAAAGATATCAGAAAATAATATATATTATATTTAGTGATTTTACTTAATAACTTAAATTTTTTAGTTGAAATAATTATTTAATATGATATTAGAACTTTAATAATTAAATAATCATGAATTTAAATATTTTTATTTTTATTTATTTAGCGACAATCAAGTATAAAGTAATATGAGTTTATACAAGTTTTAAGTTTAAAAAACTTTTATTTGAGAGGATGTATTAAAAAACATTATAAATCATATAACCCATCCGCGGATTTTGATTCGCCTCGTCAAAACCGTAAGCACCTACGTTGTCATCATGCTCAGCATCCATATCCTAATTATTATTTTTTTCCTACTTGGAAGAGAATACTTGTATATATTTATTATTACTTTGTATTTAATTAGAAAAAAATAAAAATACAAATGAAATTTGAACTCACAATCTTTTTAATAATTAACTTTTCAATTTAAAAGTTTAAATTATTAAGTGAATTTTTACAAATCATTTTACATTATTATTATTATTATTATTTAATATTCAAATACTAAATTAGTTAAGCTCTCGCTTTTATCATAGTATACTTAGGAGTTATGCATATGCTCAAGTATATTAATACCATATATTTATATGCAGTATATTGTAGAAATTCTATAGTATAGACTAGATTATTGACTCACATTGCAATGCAGGTCGGGTCAAATTTTTCTTGAATGGAAAAAAAAATATGTTATTAATGTTTTTTTTCTAATAAAAAATAAATTATATGAAAATTGATTTAAGATGATCTAGTTGACTTTACAAATCCAAAAACAACCCAAACAACTTATAAGATATAGTTTGACTAAAAATATAAAATGATATTTTTTTAATATTAAGATAATAATATAATAGATTGACTTGAGGCCAATCTAGGTTAATATGTTAAATCGTGACCTGGATTATCAGATTAAGATAAAAAGAAATTATTAAGTCTTATTCTCAATTAAATTAATGTTAAAGGATGAAATTTAAATAAAAATCAATTAAAAAAAGAACCTAAAAAAGCAATCTGAGTTAACCTGTTAAACGTGCAACCTAATTCATAAAATCAAGATAACTTCAAAGAAAAAAAATTGAAACAAATTAAAAAGTATGATTTTCAATAGTCAAATGTTAAAGGACGAGATTAAATTTTTTTTGACTAAATCTGTCAAACTCATGATCTAAGTCAAATAATCTAATAGAGAATAAAATATAAAAAAGAAACCTAATTTAACCCAAGTTATAATGCTAAATTCATGACTCTAATCATTAGACTAATATTACACTATAGAGAGAAAATCAAAATAAACTATAAAATTTAATTCTTAATCTACCCTATCAAATTCAATATTAAAAAAATCAAATATTAAAGAAAAAAAACTTTGATTGAAAAAAAAAACAAAGCACTATTTAATAAATAGTATTTTGTGAGGGAGTCTGTTTAAGATTGTGGTTATAATTTAAGGTGTTTTTTTACATAGAAATGCATTAAAATCATATTTTTTTTTATTTTTAAAATCAATATATTAAAATGATTTAAAAATATAAAAAAATATTAATTTTTAAAATTTTTAGAAAACATGAGTTAGATCGCATTTCTGAAATATCCATGCACTAAAAACATCTCCTCCTTTAGTTTTTTTTTTTTGAAATTAATGATAACAATAATAATATATAGTGATACTGTCCATTGGCAACTGGGTCAACCAATATTTTCCCAAGAATTAAGAAACGATCTTGCACAATTAACTTTGGCAATGCTGATGTTAACACTTCTACTGCCTCTATCACTAAGATCAGTGATCCGATGAGGGTCCAAGCTCCCTCTTCACTGCTTCTTTCATTGCTGCAAATGGAAGGGAAGATCGGAGTTATGCTACAGTTTTCTTGTTTTATTTATTTATTTATTAATTAAGACTAAGTTTTTTAAACAATCTTAAGGATATGATTCTAGCATATATTTATTATATATAGTAAAATAAATTCTTGTAAATGCTATTTCTTCAAAATGAAATTAGTTGTGGTATAGCATTAAACTGAAGCTGTTGATGACCACCAAAATTTGGAAGCCAAATTTACGAGCCATGTAAAATATTTGAAAGGTCAACTTCAAGATTTAAAAACTGTACGTGACAGAGAGAGATGCTAAAAGTGTGATTTCGTGTTATACCAAATGATAAAACCAGCTCTGCTTTAAGTTAAGGTTTTTTTTTTTTATTATTTTTTTAATGTAAAAAGATGATAGAAAATAATATATATTATATCTTATTATTTTATTTAATAGTTCAGGGTTTTAGATTGAAATAATTCTTGATATAATATTAGAATTTTGACGATTAAGCGATCACGAGTTCAAATCTTACCATCTTTATTTATTTAATAAAAATGAAGCAAAAAGTAATGTGAGACTATACAAATTTCAAATCAAAGAACTTTCACTTAGTTGAGATGGTTCTTTAATATTATATTAAATTCTTGATGACTAAGCGATCACGAATTCAAATCTCACAATCTCTATTTATTTAATAAAAATCAAGCACAAAGTAATGTCAGTCTATACAAGTTTCAAGATTAACAGGCTTTCACTTAAGGAGGTGTGTTAGATAATAATATAAATCATATCCTAAGACTCTATCTAACAGTTTAAACTTAGGTTGAGATAGTTTTTCGACAAAAAAATATTTAAATGTTATTAATATTTTTTTATAGTGGAAAAAAATTAAATCATGGAAGAATTTATTTGATATAAACTGATTGACTTTACTAGTTTAAAAAACAACTCATACAACCTATGAAAATAAAATTTGACCAAATAAAATTTCAAAATAATATATTTTTTAAATATTAAAATAACAACATATTAAATTAACTTGCGGTAACTTATACTAACATGTCAAATTTGCGATTTGGGTTATGAGACTATGATAACCCTATTAAAAAAATTCAAATAAATTATGAAGTTTAATTTTTAATCAACTCAATATAGAAAGAGAGACAATGAGTCAATTATATTAACTTGTGACTTAGGTAATGAGACAAGAA
>NW_011505473.1:0-3457 GCF_000495115.2 Populus euphratica | reverse complement strand
AAAGGAAACAAAAGAAAATCATAAAGTCTTTTTTTTCAAAATGAAAAACATTAAAAGATGAAAAGGAAAAAAATATAAAAAAAAAATATTAACACATATTAATTTTTCAAACCAATGATCCAAGCCACTAAATAAGGAGCACCCCTTTTAGAAAAACTATAAAAACCTTAACAAATCAAATATCGAATAATAAAATTAAAAAAAAAAAAGTAAATTATACAAAATGATCAAAAACATAAAAGAAATAACAATTGAGAGAATAAAGACTTAGTCTAAAATAAAAGGTAAATGAGAGAACTGTGTAGAATTTTGAGTTGGGTTGGGAAATTAAAAATAAAAATCAACTTAATAAAAAAATCTATAACTAAAAATCAAAATCAAAGAAATGAGGACTAAATTTGAAAAGAAAATAAAAAATTATAATTATGGATTTAATTATGAAATTGAAATTTGACAAGAAGGACAAAAAAAAATAAAAAAAAATAAGGATCAAAGTTAAAATATCAGTAAATCAAAGAATAATTGTACAAAAATCAATTGTACAAAATGATTAAAAATAAAATTAAAACCTAAGAGAATAGGGGCCTAATTTGAAATAAAAGGTAAATGAGAGGATTACCTAGAACTTTGAATTGAAGAGTGAAATCAAAAAGAAAAACTAAATTCATAAAAGAATTAAAAAAATAAAAATTAAATGAGGATTAGATATATAAAAATAACAAATTATATTCATGGATCTAATGATGAAATTGAAAATGAACTAAAATTTGACAAAAGACCAAAAAGAAAAATTTATAAATAAAAAGATAAGGACTAAAGTTAAAAAATCAATTGTAAAAAAAATATATAAAAAAAAAGAAAGCAAGTAATAAAATGAGGATCTAAATTGAAACATAAAGTAAATGAGAGGATTGTTTAAAATTTTAAATTAAAAGATAAAATAAAAAAATTTAAATTCATAAAAGAACTCAAAATCAAAAATTAAAATCAAAGGAATAAGAATTAAATTTGAAAAAAGAATTATAAATATAAATTCAAAGATAAAATTAAAAATAAATTTGAAATCTGACAAAATGACTAAGGAAAAAAGATGAGAGGACAATTATAGAAGTTTAAATAGCAAGTGTATATTTCCATGGAAGAAGAGAAAATAGAGGAGAAAAAGAAAAAAGTCGTCAATAAAACACTGTCGCACAAAACACTACACCGGCTTTACATGAAACAAGGCGATGAGAATCAAAAAAAAAGAAGAGCAAAGGTAGAGACCTAATGGCGTGTGCATATGAGCCAAACATTTTTTTTTTTTTAATACTCTTATATATTTATCAAAACACTAAACTACCATGAATTAATTTAATTATAACAAAAAAAAATGAAAAAATTACTAAAAAGTCCCTGCAAGCAAATTTAGTAATTTTTACTGTACAGGGAAAGATCTAGGATGCCAATTTATTTTTTCTTTTAATTTTAAGGCTAATGAAATCAATTTATTATGCTAAAAAGATATAAATATTATTAAATAAATATCATGAAAATACACTTTTATTACTGGTTTTGGCTTAATTGGTTTTTATTATGAAGGGGAAAATATCATTACATTGTAGTGATTCACAATACCAAATAAGTCTTGATTTACAATAAATTATTGATTTTTTTATTAATATTATTAAATTCAATTTAGCCTGGTAAGTTAATATGATAATCCATCAACCTAACTGTTAAACCTAACTGTTAAAGCAGTTATAATTTCAAATTAAACCATATAAAATTAATTTATAATTACCTAGCCGCTTCAGCAGTACTTGTGAATTGATGAACCCTTTAAAAACTTGGTTTTATTTAAAAATGTTTTACATCAACATCAATTTAACATTTTTATATGAGAAAATCTTGGAACAATAATATTTTTGAATTGATTAGAATTAAACCATTATAGTTATAATAGGTTTAATAATCTTGCTTTCTATAATCCATATTTTATTTATTTAAATGATTATAAAAAATATAAATTTGTAGAAAGAAAGGGAATACGTTATTAAAGAGAAATTTTTTTTATATATATAGAAATTGTCTTTTCCTTTTACAACATATTTAATTGAATAAAATCAATGACAATAAAAAAACAGTTTGGAGAAACCATATCATTTTATAGCATTTTTTGAAGCAAAAACTTATGATTATGAAAGCAAACTTCATTTAAAAAAATCAATAAAAATAATAAATTGATCACCTTTCTGTAATTATAAGAAAAAAATAAGAACAAAATCTGAAAATAATTATATAAAATTTCGTAATAAAAAATTTAAAAAATTAATTCTTATTCAATATCAAATGATGACAATTAAAATAAAGGTTTGTTAAAGGTTTTAATGCATCTTTTAATTGCTTCAACGAAAACTTGTCTTTTTAATTGCAAGCACTTTTTTCTAAGAAAAATCCTATAATGATTTTGAAAGCAAGTTTTTAAAAAATAATTAAAATAATATCTTAATATTTTGAATGTGATTGATGGAAAAATAAATAATAAATATAATAAAATCATGTAAAAAATATATCAAAAAATTTATTTTAATTAAATATTCATGAGCTATTTCTTTTATATATTAGGAACATTATAATTGAGAAATAATTGATAACATTCTCAATAAAACCTATAATATTATTTAATAATAATGGAAAGAATGACTAATAATTGAAATATCAAGTTAAGCTCTTTTTTTAAGTGCATTTAAATGAAAATTAAAAAAAAAATAGTTTTTGAAATAATAAAGAGTAATTAATTCGGTTCTCATCAAAACTAGAGGAGCTAATTTATAATTAATTCTTAACTTTCTCGTCAAAACTAGAGGAGCTAATTTATAATTAATTCTCACCTAAATATCCAAACTAGACTAATTCAAGTAACAAGTATTTACAGGAAAATATAGGAAAACAAATCCAGAGTACTCAAATTATATTTTTTCATATAAATTTTCAAAACTAATAGGATTGTAATTTTACTTACCCAATTTTTGGCGAGTAAAAAACTTCCATCCATTGGATCTAATTTTGACTAGTTAGATATATTTTTTAAGTATTTTAGATTAAAAAATTTGATGGGATAAAAAATTTAGGTAATTATTCAAAATATTGATAATCTCAAAGACAAAAGAGATAATAAAAACAGAAAAAACATGTCTTATTTTACCTCATGTTTTGAAACGATATAATTTCACTCTAAAACTATTTCAAAAACATATTTAAATCATATCATTTATTTTATAAATTTATTTTTATTATTTTAACCAAATATGTTTTTATCCTTTTTATATATACCCCTTAATTTATTTTTATTATTTTAACCAAATATGTTTTTATCCTTTTTATATATCCCCCTTTTATCCCACGAAGCTAACCAAATGTAACCTAATAATTTGTATACGAGTGGCTGGTTTGATATGGCTTAAATGTTTTAAGT
>NW_011505486.1:782-3432 GCF_000495115.2 Populus euphratica | reverse complement strand
TGCAAATGTATATGAATAATCAACACCATAAATTTAAGTATAGCCCTTAACAACTAGCCTAGTTTTATATTTGTTTATGGTGCTATCTACATTTAATTTGATCTTGAATATCCACTACACACTAATAATGTTTTTGTCTGGTGGTTTGTCAACTAGTTTCCATGTGTAGTTTTTTTCAATTATTTTTACCTTTTTCTGCATTATTTTTTGCTATTCTAGGTTCTACTGAGCTTCTTCAAAGCCTTCTAATTCACAAACTGTTACATTACTCTTTTGGTAAATGTCTTCTAGAAATTTGGTGTTTTTAATTAGTGAATCATTAATTGATTTATCATGTAATAAAGGTTTGATTTGATTTTTAAATATCTTATTTTTTTATGAGTCTCCCATATCCCATTATTTTTCTTCATAAAAATAAACATTCTAATAATTGCTATCTTTTAAGTCTGAGGATTATATACTTTATAGGTTTTATTGCCAACAAAACATATACTATCAAAGATTTAAAAAAAGCTTAGCGGAGGTTTGTTTTTAAACAAAACTTCAAAAAGTATCTTTTCTTTCACAAAGCATATAATTTTATTGGAAGTTGGTTTTAAAAATAAACAGTTGTGTTACTTGCTTATAGAGACTAGGAGCACTCTTTATTATTGCAGAAAATAACAAAACAGAAATAACAAAGCTTTGTCAGCAGCCTTGAAGCAAAGTTCAGCAGAATGAGGATACATGGTTCTGGCTTGGCTGGCTGCATTCATAATGTTACTTAATGTCTGCGCCACGAGTGAATATCTTCTGTCTCTCTTTTGAGCATTCAATGATTAGCCTTCCGCAGCTTGGTGTTTGTCTGCAGTATGGGTTTGGTGTATACGATAATTTTTCCCAAAGCAAAAGGGTTTATATGATATTTCTCGATCTCTTATTCTTCTTCCACCCCAAATTAAGTTTTTTTCTAGCCATTGTTTTTCCTCCACGAGCTTATTAATTGGTTTAATTTTCTTTTCTACAGAAGATACATTCTTTTCATGTCAAAAATGGGTTTTGAGCAACTTGAAGCTGCACAAAATAAGCGACAGAATGCATGGCAGCAGCTCCAGACAACCAAAGACAAGCCTAACTAAGAAGGTAAATACTTGCAAATTGGAGGAGCACAAGTTTGTATATATTTGATACTTGGGAAGCCCTAATGAGCTTTGGGCACCATAAATGGCAGCCTTTCTCTGTTCCCTTAAACCCTCATTAATTTCCCTCAAATTTCTTATCATTGCGGTGCTACTTCGGGACTCAACATCAAATAAGTAAAATTAAAATTCGCATTATGATCTGTAATTATAAGATGTCCATTTCCTTTTTTAATTCTTCCAGGTTGGTTTCTTCTCAGGGCGTAAGAAAGAGAGCCTTTTTAAATCTCCTGATGATCCCAAGGGCAAGGTTGGTGTGGCTGGAAGTGGGAAGGGCTTGACAGAGTTCCAGAAGAGGGAGAAGCATTTGCATCTCAAGGGTGGAAGCGTTGAGACTGGTGATTAGATTCGATTAGATTAGATTAGAGTTGCATTGTTTTCTTCCTTCCTCATAACCTTACTCTATAGGCTTTTGCACCAACTGATCCAGCAGCAAAGATACTGAACTTCTGGTTAAGCAATGTAGTCTCAACGACGCCCAAGTGCATGGTGAGCTTGTGAGTATCTGAACTTTTAGGACTTGCTAATTTCTCGAAAACTTAATCTATGCTTTTTTCTTTGTTTCTTATTTTTCCAAGTATCTTTCGTTCTTTAAATATTTTCCAATAGGCTCCAGAAATAAAATGAGTAACATATGCTCTTTGTTCATAGTGGATTAGGCTGATAATATAAAGGAAATCCCCACAGATTCAGCAAATAATCCCTTGCCTCCTGCAGAGGATTATGCAACCATCATTCAAGCCTAATATCAAGCTTGTAACGGCAAATAAATCTTCAATGTAAATACAGTGTAAATGCTAGACGCAATCTTAGCTTTGTTTCTAAATTCAAGTCTGCAGTCCTATATATATATATGTTAATAGTTGTATGATTCATAAAAACAAAAAGATTTACTATTCTGAAGTTTATCAATTAGCTCAATTTTCTAAAAACTTCATATCTTCATCATGGTATCAGAGCAAGAAATCTCCAACGAGAATTCGATCCCTCACAATCATAATCCAATCTCAACTCCACCCTCTCCAACTGAAACACCCCTGATTGCTCTCAACATCACATCTCAAATAAATGATAAACTTACCCCCTCTACATTTCTTCAATGGCACACTCAATTTGAAGCCCTACTCATCGGATATGATCTTCTTGACTATGTCGCTGGAGAAAAAACATGTCTCATACCCACCAACACATCAATATGTGTTGTCCAACGAACTCACTGGATAAGGCAAGATAAGCTTATCCTCAGTGCCATTTTGGCATCTACATCTACTGTCATCACTCCTCTCATCTCAATGGCCAAGACATCAAAGGATGCATGGCACAAATTACATACTCTATGTTGTAACCCAATTTTGGATTCACTAAAATTTTCTCGAATGTTATTTTATTTTATTATTCATAACAAAAAAAATAAATAAAAAAAGTTTAAAATATATTTTCTCGAGTCAACCGCATCTTTCGATCAAAACCGA
>NW_011505486.1:0-429 GCF_000495115.2 Populus euphratica | reverse complement strand
AAGTCAATGGTGCAGTCCTCTCCTACCATTGTTGCTAATGTGCATGAAAGAATCTCTATTGACGGATGGCACAAACGTCTTGGGCATCCATCTCCTAAATTGGTTACTCACCTTATCAACTCTTTTTCCCTTCCAACAATCAACAAAAAAAATATTTCTCTTTGTTCATCATGTTCTATTAATAAAGCTCATCGTCAACCATTTCGTCAAAATAGTCTCTTAAGTCATGCTCCTCTTGATTTACTTTATACTGATGTGTGGGGTCCCTCAAGTACAATTGGCATCACTGGGGCTCGTTATTATCTAATTTTTGTTGATCATTTCACGAAATATATTTGGTTTTATCCTCTAGAAACAAAATCAAGTGTCCGTACCATATTTTCCCAATTCAAAAATCTTGTTGAAAACCGGTTTCAATTAAAAATTAAA
>NW_011505495.1:0-3410 GCF_000495115.2 Populus euphratica | reverse complement strand
TATTTTTATCTATTATTTTTTTTTCACTTGCATGGCATTTATCTATTTTTTAAAAAAATTAAAATAAGTTTAGAAAATAACTTATTAGTAACTTAATTTATGACTATTAAAAAATTATCCTGGGTTTTTTCGATAATTATTGTTCTTATTTCTAATTAAACTCAGAAACAAACACAGAAGACTTGTTTTTCATTATTTTTAACTAACAAGTTTTTTTTTTTGGCCCGTTTTTAAAAAATTAGGAACAGAAACCGAACTATTTACTAAAGATGCTGAACCCTAGCTAATTAATAATTAAAAAAAGGTTGATTGGCATTAGAAATCAGTGGAGATGACAAAACAAAACTAACTAAAGATGCAATTACCAACCGCTACCCTATGGCATGCTTTTGAAAAGGCAAGGCAAGACGCTGGGCGCTGCACGATGGAAAGGATCGATGTAGGGCTCCAGTGCTAGCTAGGTGGTACCAAAGGATTAATCAAACCATGGTGGTTTATCATTTTTAATCAAGCCCTAGAAAGTAGTAAACGGTCTTACATTTCTAAAAGTTGATGGTTACATAAGGATTTCATAATTTCCTAACTAACTCATAATTAATGTCTTCAATTTGATGATCTCAATGGTCGTCATCATTAGGTTTTGACATGATTGTTTTCACACTTAATCAAAATCAATCGAGTTACCATCATGGATCCTAGATTTCTACCTATAACTGACCAGGCTGACTGTATTAACTTCTTACTGTCCTGCCTGAGAACGCTGTGGTGATTTAAATCAAGGAATTTCTATTTGAATAAATATCATATGTCATTACTGGTTACTTGTTGATAAATTTTATGACGCTCAAGATATATATAATTTAATAAAATCCATTTTATAAAAATAGATAGATATAAGTAAAAAAAAACATTATCATATAAAGATATTCTTATTAGCGGGTTACAAAACTTATTTTCTTTAAAATGGATCTTACATATAAGTAGAAAAAACAATTATAATATAAAAATATTCTTAATATTTTTAGTGGGTTATAAATCTTATTTTCTTTAAAATGGATCTTACATAAATTAATCTTATTTTACTAATTGTCATAATGTAAACCAACTTAAATTAAGATTTATACTTTAAGAACATGGAATTTTTCCGCCATGTCATTTTCTCTTTGGGCAAAACATCGTTTTCATCATCGAGGATTTTGAAATACAAATTTAGCCAAAATTTAGCAAACAAAGAGTTAATTTGGCTATGAGAGAGGGGGGTTAATTTCGAGAAGAAGAGCAGACACAAAATTAACTCCCAAGAACTAATTAAGTGGTCTTAATTAACTTGATGTCAATCCGACAATGTTGGTTTATAAGCCAGTGTTCAAATAGTGTCTTGTGTAATTTCAAAGCCATGTCTTCAATCACTCAACTAACTCTCACCATCCAAGAACGCAATTGGATGATGGAACAGTCACACTCCTTTGCATCCCTTGGAGGAACAAAGAAATTCACCCAGGCAGGTAAATTAGGTGAAACAATTATTCTATCATGGAGGAAGAAATCTAGAACCCGCCGCTCAGAGACAATTTAATTAGGTGTTTTTCGGGTCAAAGCAATGGAAATATTGCATATTGGTGATGATGTTATAGTGATGTTCCTTGATATACATAGTCATTTTAGTCAACCCATATAGAGATATCCTTTCTAGCGTTGGAAGAGGAGGAAAAACAAACGACAATCTCTTTCGGTTGGTATAAAGAAAAGGAGAGGCAGCAACAAGAATTTCAAATTTTTAGAAACCATAAAAGGCATGAAATTCAAATCAAAGAGGGTCCCAATATGGAAGAAATGATACTCTTATTTTTTGCCCCAAAACAACCCTAAGTGATATACAATTCTCACACAAATTTTTAGCTTTATTGTGATTGGCAATTGCTATTTTTATTCGAGATGTGATTTATCGTGTAGTATTAGTTATTTTTTATAGTATATTTTGCTTTTAAATGTATTAAAATATTTATTTATTTATTTTTAATATCAGCGCATCAAATCAATTTAAAAACATAAAATTTTTTTAATTTTAGTTAATCTCTATTTAAGTTGCAATTCCAAATAGTAGAGAAATCAACTCCCTACTTTTCTTTAATCAATCTTTTCTATGGTAACATGAATATTTTTTTTCTAACTTATTTTTTTTAATTAATCAATTTTTTCCAAAAAAAATTAATCATAAAGGGAACAAGTTGTTTTTAATTGAAAAAAGTTTCTCAAGAAAATTAACGAGAGAAAACACAAATCGAACAAAAAAGAGGTTAAATTCCCATAATATATATATATATATATATATATATATATATATATATATATATATATTATGTGAAATGGTTCTTTCCTAGTGGGTGGGAACGCACAATTGCCCTTTCAAGCAAATTTGTAAATAAATATTTGACTAGTCGACCCAATAAAGCTTCAAGATCGAGGACTCCTACACTAGCATGCATGATCTTAGTTAAGGGAAAAAAAAAAAGAAGAAGACTCAGGGATGCTTAAAGTCTCTCATTGAAACAAGAGGTATAATGACAGGATGTTAGATATATAGTCTAAGATCGTGTAACATGAATGGCAAATTTCTGCAAATAATCTTGGTCAAACTTATTTTTTTGGTAACTGATCTTGTGTAGCTGGTCCAGCCAAGTGACCTGCAGGACATGAAACACGAGGGCTGGAGCTCTTTACTTTTTAGGATCCAAGGATTTGTATAAAAAAGAATTGCTGAGAGTTTATTTCTTAGTCGTTTCCCTTTCTACTTCTTCTTCTTCTTTTTTTTAATTATTTATGTTTGGAATATTCATCTTACCGAAATATTCCCAACGCTGATAATTTATTAATTTATTTCTCACGAAGACTTGATCGAGTTTATGATTTAATCCACCAAAGTACTCTTCGCTAACACCTACTTCCTGTATATATGTTACATGTGTGTTTGATAAGGGCAAGTGGTCAGCTCATAGTTTTATTTACGTATTAATTATTTCTTTAATAATATATCAAGTTTTGTTTAATTTTATGGCGACACTAGATACAGATCTTCTCCAGCAAATCGTCATATTATTAATGCTCGCAGTCCCAAAAGTTTTTGCTTCAGTTCAAACCCATGTGATCGACATCTATATATATATATATATTTTTTTTTTTGGTCAATACATCTTTGATCAATACATTAATAGAAAAATTCTTGGGATTAGCATTCAGCAACATCCAGCTATTGGTACGTGATAGAGATTGACAAACAAGCAATACTCTAATAATCAGTGGTTATTTGCATCCTACCTCTGTAAGTTTGAAGCCGTATCAGAAGGAAGACGACGCACAAGGTTTTTTTAATTAAAAAATTAAGGTATCGTTTGATATTACAGTAATAATTA
>NW_011505472.1:0-3459 GCF_000495115.2 Populus euphratica | reverse complement strand
CTTAAAATATTATCACTGATGTATGTATCATTTTGACTTTTTTATAATAGTAAAATAACTAATGTCCCTCTTAAATAAAAAAAACCATTGTTGACTAGGGATATTTATGTCTTTTACTTTTTAGAATATAGTATAAGGATATGTTTTTCCTTGAAATAAACAAAAAAAAAATAAGACATTCATCCATGGGAATTTTTATTATTTTAGGTAGGTTTTTTTTATTGATTTTAGATTAAAAAATGATATTTTTGTTTTTTACATTGAATAATTAATTTTTATATTTAAAAAATTAATGGCATATATTCCTCCATATATTAGGAAAGTGGGAGGTGTTCATGTTGTTTGAATAGTGCTGAGAACGCCTCTTAATAACCAAAAATATCTTTTTATTGTGTCGTTAGAGACTTCTACACGTCCTTTTTCTCGTGCGACGAGTGATGGTGGCAAATGAATAATTTATTGTGGATAGTTATTTTTTTTTTTCTCTCATCCCAAAAAAATTAATGATATTCCTTTTTATTTTTTATATTTCAATTTTAATCCTTATTCTTTTGATTTTTAATTTTTTTCTTGACCCTTTCATAAAAAAAATATTTTTAATTTAGTTCTTCAATTATAGTTCATCATATTTTTTTCTATTTAGTTCTTATTTTTTTAATTTTTAATTTTTATTAAAGTTTTATTGGTTTTCAATTTCATTCTTCAAGCAAAGTTTATGGTGTATTTTTTTTTCAATTAGGTCCTTATTCTTTTGATTTTTTTCTATGTTAAAGTTATTTTTCTTTTCAATTTAATTCTCCAATAAAAAAAATAGTTGCCCTCTAATTTATTTTTAATTTTTATTTTCATTGTCATTATTTTAATTACAATCTTTTTTTTATCCTTTTTTTGTAATTACATATTTTTATTTTTTATCTATAATGTTTTTGATCTGATAATCTAGATCACGAGTTTGAAAAATTAATACAAGTCAGCATGTTTTTTTGTTTCTCTTGATTTCATTATTCAATAATATTTTATTTTTAAAAAATACTGGTTTTATGATTTTTGTTAATTTATTTTCTATCAAATCATCTCATTTTGATCATCTGGTGTAAAGGTATTATAAGTTAATATAAGTTGACTCACTTCTTATTATTCAAGTTACACATCTATCACGTGAACTTGAGTTGATTTGAGCTATTTTTTTATTTTTATTTTATCAAATTTTATACTTTCAAGATTTCTTTTCAAGTTATCATGATCATTTTCATTATAATTTTTTTTAACTATTTTTTTTTATCATCTAATTAAATCCAATAAGACTTGTAACCTAAAATATTTGGTTTTTTTTATTTTTTTTAAAAAGCACCTGTGACACTTGGATTATTGCTGTTTTTTTCTTTTTTATTTTAATTGTGGTTTTTATTTTATTTGGTGTCTTTTTCAATATTATTGTAAATTTTTATTTAAATTTTAATTAAAAAAATTATTATATATGTGATTCAAAAGTAATAATACAAGTAATAGATTGTTAATAAAAATCCAATTAAAATTGATTTTTTATTATTGAGATATTTAAATAGATTTTAAACATAATTTAATTACATTTATGGTATTCTTAGTTTTCAATCAAACAAAATATGTACATATTATTATTTTAATAATTTTTTATTACCTTGCCTTAAGAATCATAAAATATTTAAGAGAAAAACATAAACAATAATTCAAGTTAAAAACTCAGTTGGCTAGAATAAATGAAAAATACTTTAATAGAAAAACTCATTGTTCAATGAAAATACAAAGAAATTTTACACAGCATACCACTTGCATTCAAACTAGTTCAAAACTAAAAGAAAAGGTTTATGAATGTTGGTAAATCAGAAAATAACATCTTAAATATCGAAATGAAGGAAGACACCATCTGGGTCCAATCGAGAATAACCTAGCCCAAACTACAAAGCGTCCCCGTCATACCAGACGAGGCCTCTCTTCTAACTTCTACACAACTCTGGTTATCCGTCCGCAAAATGCTAGTCTAAGAAACAGCATACCCGAGGCGATCAGGAAAAAAAAAAAAATTTCCCTTACGCCCTTGGATTCATCGCCAGGACTTGGGTTTGGATACAACCATAGTTTTACGATGGCAGGCATAAGGGTAATCAGAGCACGTATTCAAACATGCAAAACTAGAGATACCACACATGCAAAACTAGAGATACCGTCTGTTTTAAAACAAGGATGGAACACTCAAAAAGTTGAAAACGAAAATAAATAAGTAAATTCACGGAGGGCTGCCGTTCAGAACCATGGATGCAAATCAAAGTGCATCGAACTATGATAAAACAAGCAACTCTTTTACAAGAAAATGGAAGCACACATTGTGGAAGTTAATAATGACATCACATCTTGTTGAACCAGGCAGCAAATATACCACAGCAGGCAAGAACAACATTGATCTTGGACAAGAGAAAATTTACAAATCAGAAATGCAATTGCAAAGCACCACACACAGCATGCATTTCGATGGATAAAAGAAACTATAATCTGCTGCAAAACACCAAGATATTCACGAGAATTCAACTACTTGTGAGGACTTTTTTTTTTTGTCTATTCAGATCTAGATCAATGCTCTTCATTTATCATGTATAGCTTTCCTCCTAGATGATGCATTCGTTTTCTAAACAAGTTCCTTGGGATTTCACCATAGAAGGATATTGATGCCCATATGGTTTCCTACATCCAGGATGAAAAACATAAATCCATTACAGAGTAAAACTGAACTAAATTCCAGAATAGTTGGGAGGATCAATGTAGGATTGTTTTCACAGTAAATGCAAACTATAACCTTATAAATATATCTGCTACAAGTCCTCTCCAAGGGACATGGAACCTAATTTCACTTACAATCAAACATCATACCTAAATCAAATAACACATGCCAACCAAGGTTAACAGCCTATTTTAAAATTCAATACTCTCATTCCCTGATGAGAGTGATGCCATCCCTAAACGAGAAACATAGAGACCATGTACATGTCTAAATTCTTCATGACCTAAATTACCACCCAGAGTACTGTGCAAGGACCTAGTAATTCAAATCAATAAAGACTAGATCACAAAGAAACAACACAAATCCTGGAAGACATACATTAACCTTCAGTTGGGGAACAAGTACCCCCTATAAAGGGAAATACATAAGCAATGCAAAAGATGCCATGCAGAGGGATGTAAACTGGGGAAAGTCGAGAAACATTATTACAGGTAGAACATTGCACAGGACATAGTAGATGTGTCTTCTAGGTGCCTTGACTGGACTGTCATCATTCATAAAACGCAAAAGTAACTCTCCAAAATCAAGTAGCATGTGAGCTAGAATGCTAAGAACTCCCATTTCTCTCGTCAAAACAGACTGCACAGAAACCATGTGCTAAACTAATAATACTACCATAGTAAAGGCTATTTAAATATCAACATTCA
>NW_011505471.1:2120-3460 GCF_000495115.2 Populus euphratica | reverse complement strand
CTCTCTCTCGATCTCCCTCATCTCTGATCTCTACTCTCTACTAGCAAAATACTGGCAGAATTTGATTGGAGTCCTGAGGAATATGAAGAGAAAGCTTGACAGATAAAAGCTTAAAAATCTGGCTTTTTAGAGAGAGAAGCTCTGGCCTCTCTACAGAAGCAAGAAACAAAACAAACGAACACATTTTTCTCCCCACTGTGTGCCGTCAGTCAAATATGGCCGGCAGGAAACCCATAATATCTTGTTTTTTCCTTTTTTCCTATTGTTTCTTCTTCTCTTTTGCCTCTTTTTTCGAATCTAGATCTAGTTTTTTAATTATATTTTTAGGTTAGCTTTTGGTGGTGATTGGGGGGCTGGTACGAGTTCGACCTTTTTGGTTGAGAGAATCCAAAGGCTGGCCATGGTGAGGGTGTTCTCATAGCATCTGTTGTAGAGGGGCTGCTGGCCAGCTTTTATGTTGTCCTCTTGCAGGCGCTACCGGAGCTTGTCTCGGTGGTGATGGATTTGTGGTTGAGAGTGACTGGTTCGGGTATGGAGGAGAGAGGATGAGGGAGGTAACGGGGTTGATGGCGATCAACGGTGATGAAGGTTGTAGTGGTGGGAGACGATGATAGTGGTGAAGTGGTTTGTGTTTGTAGTATGTGGAGGAGAATAGAGGTTGTAACAGCCTGGTCTAGCGGGTGGTTGATTCTGGTTCGGCTGTTGCGAAAGCAGTGAAAGTGAAGGAGGGTTGTCGATGTCGACAATGAAGATGGTTTTGGGTTTTCCGGATTTCAATGTAAAAAAAACCGGCCTAAACCGAACCGGTTCGGTCCAAGACAAATCTCTTAGAAATTGAAAAACCATATTCAGTTGGATCTTTTGCCCAAACCAAAGTGAACCGGAATTTAAACACCCTTACATCGAAGCCGGGAATGAATGTAAACCGTGCTTTTATAAGATTTCTTTATTTTATTAAAAATAATAATTTTTTATATTTTAAATCGTTTTGATTTTATTGTATTAATTTTAAAAATAAATGTTTAAAGATAAAAAATATATATTATTTTAACATATTTTAATATTAAAAATTATTTTAAAAATAATAAGCAAGATAGACTCACACATGCAATCATATAAAAAACATATCGAACCAGAGTGTAATTATTGTGAAGCTAGTAATATGTTGTCATATGTCACTTGTTCTCGAAGTTCTATTACCGTGACTTGGTGCAAACAAGTGCAACAATCAACCTCTCATAGTTTCAAAATAATAATATAGGTGGTAGTCAAATTGTAAAAACTTGGGATTAAGGGGTTTGCTCCCTCTGTGGTCTTAGGTTCGAGTCCTTGGTTGCTCA
>NW_011505471.1:0-2017 GCF_000495115.2 Populus euphratica | reverse complement strand
AAAAAAAATAATAATAATAATAATAATAATAATAATAATTTAAAAATCTATTATTATTTTAAAAACTTCAATACGTATAACTTAACAGATTAAATACTAATTTACTCTATAAAAATTATTAATTTAAGTTCAATAAATTTTAAAACTATTTAAATTTTATATAATTGTTAATTTTAAAATCATTAAAATTAATTAAAGTAAATCCAAATTGATTCAAATATCCACTTTAATAAAATAATAATAATATTTTGAAATTTTAGGTCTTAAAACCAAAAAAATTTGGTATTCGAACAACTTCTCTTACAAAAAACAACCTCAACTTAAGCTTTAGAATAAAGTAAAAGAATAACAAAAAGCTAAGAGAAACTCGATGTAAAATAAGTTGAAAAAAATAGAGGAATACTAGAGATGCTCACAAAGTGTGCAAATATCTCACTTTCCACTGCTAATTACTAGGATCAACTTCCATCATTTTAACTTAATCACCAGCCATAAAAAGGAATAAAAACCTGATAGTTTGAAGCTTTTAAAACCATACGTCTTTCCCTTGAAAATTGTTTATCAAGGTGCAAACGGCCAATTGTTCTGAATTTTTATTCAATTTTTCTGGAAAAAACAAAACTTCTGGAGGCTAAAAAAATATTTTATAGTAAAATAAAATCCAAATCTAAAATAAATTAAGAAAAAAACATAAACTCACCCCTGAAACTTTAATCCTAAGGCCTAAGATTCGAGCTTGTGCTCGTGTACTAACCCGAGACCAGCCGAGTACATGTACGTGGGTTAAACTCGCTCTATTTTTCTAAGGCTGACTATAACCATTCAACTTCTTATAATATAAAGTATAAAAAAAATTTATTTATTTTTTATATAGAATATAGGGTTGGTTTTATATGAATATGTAAACCAAGGTTCTTCAACATCTATTTTTCTTTATTTATAATTTATGTTAATTATTTTAATATTTTATATTAATGAATTTTTATTGGAGAATAATTTTTAACAAAGTTTTAATTTTAAAAATAATTAAATCACATTTTAAATTTAACCTCAACTGTATCTAACCATGTCTTGTATTAAAACAAATTACAGTAATTTCCTGATATTCTTTCAACAAAAGTAGGAAAAATTTATCACCGAGTGCATACAATCAATCAGGTAATGAGATTAGACGGGCCAGGCACAGCTCAGTGAACTGGAGGGTCACGCACACTTGTTAAGCATGCGATTAAAGTTCATAAAGAAAAGGACAGCACCACGAGAAGTTCTTTCAATAAAATATGGAGAGTGTAAGTTCAAAGCATAATTATTTCCAAAGAATCAAATCATGGTTTTAAAGTATAGTCATTGTCGCTTGGAAGTACAATTATTTCCGGAGAATCAAAGCGCACTTTAAAAACCTCTACATTCATGTATCTTTCTGTGCTTAAAAAATCTCTGAAATGTATATTATATAAAGAATAATCATGGTGCTGGCTTTCACTAGCATGGACACATGATTCGTCGTCCCATGTGAGGGCGGTTCACAGCGTGGGACAGTCCATGGCTCCTAGATTTGGGAGCAGAGCGAGCGTTTGGATTCTTTATTTTGCAAAAATCCCACGAGACATACTTGGAAAGTAATACTTACATGTCTACGCTACTGCCTACCTACTTTAGGCCTACAGCTTGACTGTGACCCTGCTGTGTAGTTGGGCTGTTCAACCACCACTCCCGTTAGCCAGCAATGAACGCCTCGAATGGTAGAAAATGTTCTCGAGAGCTCGACTAATTCTCAAAGCCATAACTCAGCTCCAAGCCTCCAACACCTTTGAGTTGCAGCCCTGTAAGATCTAGATTATGGTAGTAGGCATAGCTTTCAGACCAGGCTCCGTGGCCAGTACGGTCTAAAACCTGGATTTTAAGTTTTGATGAAGTTATGAAGTGATGACCAGATGGTCTGGATCATATTTTTTAAAAAAATAAAAATTAATAATTTATTGTAAAATTTTTAAATAGGATAACAGCTTTTCCAAAT
>NW_011500155.1:292550-316158 GCF_000495115.2 Populus euphratica | reverse complement strand
TTGTTTTTGCGTTTCAAAAGCCCTTTTAAAAAAATTTGAAATTTTTTTTTAGTAACTTCAAATTAATATGTTTTAAGTGTTTTCAAATTATTTTGATGTGCTGATGTCAAAAATAATTTTTAAAAAATAAAAAAACATCGTTGGCATGCATTTTAGCACAAAAAGCTATTTGAAAAGCAACACAACCACATGTCCAAACAAGCCCTTCTTCTTCTTCTTTATTATTATTACTACTACTACTACTATGACTATTACTATTACTATTATTATTATTATTATTATTATTATTATTATTATTGTTGTTGTTGTTGTTGTTGTTGTTGTTGTTACTATTATTGTTGTTATTGTTATTGTTGTATTATTGTTATTTATAAGTTATACAATTAACCTCCCTATGGTTCGACCCTGGTCTTGCTAGGTTATTTATTACTTTGACACTCCTGCACTTGGGAGAAGACATCAATCTTTTGATCATGTCAAGTTTTTGTCACCGTTTCCGAGGAGGTAAGTTCTTGTATAAATTATATTATTTATTTTATTTTCTCTTTTCACTTTTCTTGTTTCTAACTTTGTTTGTTTTGTTTTATTTCTTTTTTTTTGTTTTCTTTTTCCTTTTGTTCTACTCCTATACGTGTATGAGAGTGTGGTCATGTACATTAAGTCATAGACTTTGTAGGGTATCCTCATCATTTTTAGAAAATATGGTCAAAGAAGATAATCAATCACTTCATAATGAGAATAATAAGAATAACTGTGTTAGAACACTTAGAGACCACATGAATCCCACAAGAACAAATGCACCCTCATGCATAGTTTTCCTCCTTGATGCATCTTATTTTAATTTTAAGCCAGACATTATTCAACTTTTACCTTCTTTTCATGGCTTAGAATTGGAAAATCCATATTTGCATTTAAGGGAATTTGAGGAGGTCTGCAACACATTTAATAATTTAAATTGTAGCATGAACACCATCAGATTAAAGCTTTTTCCTTTTTCATTAAAAGATAAAGCTAAAACATGGCTACAAAATTTAAGACTAGGATCCATTTGTGCTTGGGATAAAATGCAACAACACTTTTTAAAGAAGTTTTTCCCTTCTCACAGAACAAACTCTTTCAAAGACAAATCACCACTTTCACTTAAAAACTAGGAGAAATATTTTACTAATATTGGGATAGGTATCGAGACTTGCTTAATACTTGCCCTCATCATGGTTTTGAAACATGGAGATTGATTTTGTATTTTTATGAATGGTAACACCTAGAGATAGGCAAATGGTTGAATTGATGTGCAATGGAACTTTTAAAGATAAAGACCCTGATGAAACAATGGAGTACTTAGACTTGTTAGCTGAAAATGCTCAAAATTAGGACATCACAGGTACTTATAAGGCACCGAGTAAAACTCAACCTCATATATTTAGTGAAGGTATGTGCAATCTTAGAGAAGATCATGACCTCTAAGCAAAGTTTGCATCTTTAGCTAGAAAAGTTGAGGCATTAGAATTAAAAAAGAGTGGTCAATTAAAATATGTTCAAGACATTGTATGTCAGATTTATGAAACCAATGAACATTCAACCAATAACTGTCCAACTTTGCCTTCTTTTAAGGAATGTCTCCATGAACAAGTCCATGCTTTAAATAGTTTTTAAAGGCCCTATTGTAACCTATACTCGCAAACTTACAACCCTGGTTGGAGAAATCACCCAAATTTTAGTTGGAAGAGTGATAACAATAATGCATAAACTTTACAACCACCGTTTCAAGCACACCATAATTTATAAAATTCTCATGGATATGCACCTCCTTATGCTCCACCTCCTAGAAGAAATCTTGAGAAAATATTGCATGCATTCATTGAAAAACATGAGATAATCAATACTCAACTTGCTCAAAGCATGACAAATTTTAAAGATACTCTTACAAAATTGACATCTGCTCTTAGTTTTCAAGATAAAAGTAAGTTTCCATCTCAACCATAACAAAATCTGAAGGGGTAATACAATGCAAATGCAAGTCGTTCCAAAAGCCAACATATGGATCAAGTCAAATCAGTCACTACTCTTCGCAATAGTAAGGTTATTGAAAAAATCACTATTGAACCTTGTGATAAAGATGATGAGCTAATCTTTGAGGGTAAGGAAAGGGTTAAATATGAAAATTGCAAAGAAAAGACTAATTCTTTGCTAGCATTTTTATTTTCTCATGCTATGACCAAACAAAAAAAAAGTCAATTACAACTTTGAAATCTTTGAAACTTTCAAACAGGTAAGGATCAATATACCTTTGCTGGATGCTATTATACAGGTTCTTTCCTATGTTAAATTTTTGAAAGATCTATGTAATGTGAAGAGAAAACTGAATGTGAAAAAAAAAGCGTTTTTAGTCAAACAAGTGCCATTATTCAAAACAATAATGCTTTGAAATACAAAGACCCTGGTTGTCCTATAATTTCTTACTTTATTGGAGAATATAAAATTGAAAGAGCCTTACTTGATTTAAAGCTAGTGTGAATTTACTTCCATATTCAGTTTTTCAGAGTCTCAATCTAGGTGAGTTAAAAACTAACTTCTGTAACTCTTTTACTTGCCGATAGATCTATAAAAGTTCCTAAGTTCTTAGAGGAATAATTGAAGATGTGTTAGTACAAGTCCTTTAATTCATTTATTATATAGATTTTATTATCTTGGACACTCAACCTGTAGAAGCATGTAATTTATTTCCTATTATTTTAGGACGTCCATTTCTTGCAACTTCTAATGCATTGATTAATTGTAGGAATGGAAAATGAAGCTATCTTTTGGAAACATGACATTGGAGATGAATATTTTCTACATTTGGAAACAACCTGAAGATGATAATGATTCACATGAAGTTGATCTTATGGACGAATTAGTTTATGATCAATTTGAATCTACCATGAGTAAAACAGAGTTTGATGAATCTGAAGATGTACAAATGGTTTATTTTTAGGAAGAAATCACAGATGAAAAAGGTACTAAAAATATTGATGCAGATCTTTTATCAAGAGTGACAACAGATTCGACATCTAACATCCTTACTTTCTCTTAATCCAATGTCTTAGTATGATAAAGATATCAATTTTCTTGCTTTAAGAGATTTGCCAGCTCATTGGAATACCCAAGACAAAGAAAAGTTTTTGAACAAAGTGAAGAACTTTTATTGGGATTACTCTAACTTATTCAAATATTGTCCTGATCAAATATTTCAAAGCTGCATTCCTGACAATGAGGTAAGTAGTATCATTAAACTTTGTCATTTTGAAGTATGTGGGAGTTATTTCTTGTAAAAAATGACAGCTACGAAAATCTTTCAAAATGGATTTTATTGGCCCATTAAATTGAAGGACATGCATGCATTCTGCAAAACTTGTGAAAATTATCAAAAAATTGATACTGGTAAAAACGTTTTGCTTTATAATTCTTGAGTCTATTTATTACCTAGAGAGCTAAGATTAAGATGGAGCAATCTATTTATTGAGAAACATGTGTATTCTTATCGTGCCTTTGATACTGAGAATTCAAAAAATGACAATGTTTTTAAGGTAAATGAATATCATTTGAAAGCTTACTTTGATAATTTTCCTAGTGAAAATGAATTCATTGGTTTAAATGATCCTGTAGATAAAGGTTGATTATTTTATTTTTTCACACATTATTTTTGTGTTTTTTTTTGTTTGTGACTCTTAGTTTGCTATTCTCTTAACCTGGTTAAATAGCAGATAACGGTACTCTGTGACTAGCTGTTCTTGGACATAAAACCAAGGGAAGATGTGAGCCACAATCACAACTGCAATTTGAGTCTTAGTTTGTAAAAACTTGTGTTTTTTGGTTTTATTAATAGCATAATACTTGTGCTTTGTTGTTTCTTATATTTGTTTAAGTGTGTTTCAGATTTTTCAGTGTTCGGTGTTTCAGGTGATGTCTTCTACACTCTATCTTTCTATCTTTGGACATTAAGGACAATGTCTTATTTTGGTTGGAGGGAAGAGGGGAGTAGTTGATATTAAAAGAAAACTAACTATGTTTTTTATTTCATAAACCATTTGCAAACTACTGTTACTAAGATGACAGAGTAAGGAAAAATTTTATTGACTCTTGAGACGTATCTTGGTTAACATTTTTTAATTGTTATTTGCAATATTCATAAGAAGGTCTATCAAAATACTTCTTGAAATATTCAAGTTTATAAACTCTCGCATTGTTATCACTTAATGCTTCTCATATACTCATTTAACATGTATTCTTAAACCTTTATTTTTACACACACACTTTAATATATGATTGTGGGTTGCATGTTGGATTATTATATTATTTATGTTCTTTTGTTAAAGGTAGCAACTAAGGAAAAGAGGTAGTATATAAATTGCAAAAAAAAAAAAAAATAATAATAATAATAAAAACTTAGATAAGTTTGGTTTTGTAGCCTCCCTAACCTAAGCAATTAAACCTGAATGGGTGTTTTAACACCTAATGCCCTAAATTCAACTGACTTGGGAGCTATTGGCTCAATGTTTGTTATATGGGTTAAGGAGAAAAGCTTAAGGGAATCAAACATTGCACTATTTACGTATCAATATATGTAACCCGAGTTACTAAGCTCATAGGGGTGTCTCAACACCTAATGCCCTAAGACCAACTGGTCTAGGAGTCATCAGTCAAAAGCTCGTTACATGGGTTAAAGATGTATTGTATTTTAAGTTACATGTATATATTTTTTTAAATAAAAAGAAAAAAATTCTCAACCCAAGAAAGTTAACCTTAAGCGTTATAACAAAAAAATTATTTTCTTCCAAGTAAAGCCTCATAACTATGTGTTGATATATTGAGTATAAAAAAAGATTTATTAATATTTTATTTAAGAAGTATTGAGTAGATATATAAATTTAATGAGAGTTTGTTTATTTGGATAAACTAATGGAAGTTGAATGATGAATACCTAACTTTGTGGAATTTGCAAATTGTTTTTCTATTTTAACACTTTGATAACTAGAGACTAGTAATAAGTTGATTAGATAGTGTGATTACTACTTAAAAGTGTATTTTTATTAAGGTTTTATATTATTATTTTGCACTTGAAGTATCAATAACTCATTAACTAAAACATGTTTTATAATAACATATCTAATAATATAAGATGTCTTTAATTTGTGGTAAACATTCATTTTAAATGGAGACCTATCATATAAATGAAAGGATTGATTGATGAGTTTAAGAACTGAAATTGAAAGGATAAAGAGATGGCTAAACTTAAAAAAGAGATGCTGGTGCAGTCCAAACTGGAATACTGTTCGGTATTTGGGATATATCTAGAGCTGTAGATCTTGGATTTAGGTCTACTTGATATGAATGGAAAGGTAAGATATAGGCCTACAACTTACATACAGAGCCTAAGATTTAAAAAGGTCATTTTCAAGTCCAAATTATAGCAATAACAAAGAAGTCTAAATCTGTCCTACAACCCGAACACTGTTCATGAATGTCTAACAATATTTACAAGTATTAGCATTAATCGAATAAGATAACTAATGTAATAATGTTAACAATTTATAATTTGATTGGAATCTTCTTTGTGTGTGGTTTTCAATTGAATAATAAGAGTTTATACTATACATGTTTGTCATACAATTAGTGAATCATTTAACCTTGATATTTGTTGTTATCATTGTTTAATTCTTACGTTAATATTTAATCTCAAAGTTCTCATTAACTTCTTCTTCTTCTTCTTCTTCTTCATTATTATTATTACTACTACTGCTGCTGCTACTATTATTATTGTTATTATTATTGTTGTTGTATTATTGTTATCTATAATTTATACAATTAACCTCCCTGTGGTTCAACCCTAGTCTTGCTAGGTTATTTATTACTTCGACACTCCTGCACTTAGGAGAAGACATCAATCTTTTGGTCGTGTCATTTTATATTATCATTTTGCACTTGAAGTATTGATAACTTCTTAACTAAAGCATGTTTTATAATAACAAGTCTGATATCATAAGATACCTTTAATTTATGGTAAATGTTTATCTTAAATGCAGGCCTATCACATAAAATGAAAGAATTGATTGATGAGTTTAAGTACTAAAATTGAAAGGATAAAAAGAGGGTCAAACTTAGAAAGGAGATGTTAGTTCAACCCAAACTAGAACACTGTTTGGTAATTGTATAATAACTGGAGATGTAGAACTTGGATTTAGGTTTGCTCTATATGGATGGAAAGATAAGATATAGGACTAAAATTTTCGTGCAAAGGCAAGACTCAATTCTATTGTTTGGAAATCCAAATCTTAGTAATAATGGAGAAGTCTAAATTTGTCCTGCATCCTAAACACTATTCAGTGCTCAACCCATATCTTGAGTTCTAAAAGTCCAAATGACCTCAATTTTTTTTTTGTAGAAAGCTGAGATAATTTCCTAGAACTTTCATGGTAAGGTTGGTTCAAATTCTAACATTATCAATGATATTTTATTCAGACAAGAAGACTAGGATTGTCACCAATTCAAGAGTTGACCACCCACTCAACAATTAGTCAACAAATCAATAGTTCCTAATTTTGGCCTACAAAAGGAGGAATTTGCCATGCATTTAGGCATTTTGGTTTCCAGATCAAGATCGTGCTCTTGTTTTCTCTCTTTGTATTTTTATAATGCTTAAGTGTTTATTTCATTAATATCTTGTTTATGCCTTTTATTTCATTTCTTTTACTTAGTTAACTTTTATCTTATTTATGTTTATTTCTTTCATTATGTTTAGCTAAGTTTATTATGTCATGGTGAAAAGATTACACTAATGGTATAAGAATAAGTATAGTATAAACTCAAAATGGACTTTAATGTTTGATACTAATATGTTTTGTATTTGCTATTTTGTTCACTTTTAATACTTTGCTTATTAAATAGTTAGTCTAGATTTGTGTTGTATAACACTTGGTACAATAAATACTTGGCACTTTCATAACCCAATCATATGGTGTAACTAACACTTGTGCTATAAAAGAAACTTGATTTGTTGTTAACATAAGTTATAATCATGAATGTCTGACAACATTTACAAGTATTAACATTATTTGAATAAGATAATTAATGTAATCATGTTAACCATTTATAATCCGATTGAAACCTCCTTTGTGTTTCCTTTTCTGTTGAGTAATAAAAAGAGTTTATACTATACTTGTTTGAAATACTATTAGTGGATCCTCTAAATTTGACATTTGTTTCTATCATTATTTGATCCTCACATTGATTTTCCATCTCAAAGTTCTCATTAACTTCTTTTTTTTATTATTATTATTACTGTTATTGTTGTTGTATTATTGTTGTTTATAATTTATACAATTAACCTCCTTGTGGTTCATCCTCGGTCTTGCCGGGTTATTTATTACTTCGACACTCTTGCATTTGGAAGAAAATATCAATCTTTTGGTCGTGCCAATAATCATGAATACCTGACAACATTTACAAGTAATAACATTATTAGAATAAGATAACTAATGTAATCATGATGACAATTTATAATACAATTGGAACCTTCTTTGTGTGTGGTTTTCAGTTGAGTAATAAAAAGAGTTTATACTATACTAGTTCGAAATACCATTAATGGATCCTCTAACCTTGACATTTTTTTTTTATCATTGTTTAATCCTCACATTAATCTTACAATCTTATAGTCCTCTTTAACTACTTATTGTTGTTGTTATTATTATTATTATTAGTACTATTACTACTACTACTACTACTACTACTACTATTTTAATTATTGTTGTTGTTATTATTTATAATTTATATAGTTAACTTCTTTGTGGTTCGATCCCGGTCTTGCCGGGTTATTTATTACTTCGACACTCCTACACTTTAGAGAAGACATCAATCTTTTGGTCGTGTCAAGTTTTTTGCGCTGTTACCGGGAAGATAAATTACTATATAAATTATACATTTTATTTTATTGTCTTTTCTTTTCTTTTGTTGTTTTCTCTTTTCTATTCTTCCTTTTATTCTTTTCGTAGACGTGCATGAGAGTTTGGTTACATATATTAAGTGGTAGACTTTGTAGAGTATCCTCATTATTTTTATAAAATAAGGCCGAAGAAGATAATCAATCACTTCGTAATGAGAATAATCGAGTTAAAACACTTAGAGACCACATGAATCCCACAAGAACAAGTGCTTTAACCTAACGAGATAAAAATCTCCTTATTGAAGAGAACTTTTCATAAATCATAGACAAACTAACAACTAGAAAATACAATAATATTTTAGTTTATATTAGACAAACAAACAATACAACTTAGTATAAGTAAGGTGTACTAAGGGTGATAAATCTTTTCCTTGCACAACCAGTACCAACAACTAGAAAACACAACAATATCTTAATTTATTTTAGACAAACAGACAATACAGCTTAGTATATGTAAGGTGCACTGAAGGTGATATATTTTTTTCTTACACAACCAGTCCCCTTACCCAAACTCTCGCAGATTGTTAGGTTTTCTAGTGATCATAATACTAAATGACGACTCTTTTTTACTTTGTTTAACTGATAAAGAACAATAATTTCTTATCCTTTTCACCCATATCATTCTCAATAATATTGTTCCCAAAGGAAGATTGTCGTGACGCGCACACATGAGACAAAGGGACCAAAGTGTAAAAAATTCTAGGGACTAAAAAGAAGAAGAAATCCGTTGTTCAAATGAACATTGGATCTCTTCACATGCGATGACATTTTATTTAGGTCTTTTAGTTTTTTTAATAATAATATCATATCAATAATAATGATAATAATAATTAAGTCGAAGTAAGCTTATTCATCCATTAAGGCTACTAATGGTAGATCACAGACTCCTCTATAAAAGCACTAATCTTATCATTTTAGATATTTTAATCAATTGAGCAAATAAAAGTAGTTAGCCATAAGTTTAAACCATTATTTTTAATTATCAAATTTCATAAAGGTTCCTTCAGGGTGAGTTTAGGGTTGTTTGATCTTTCTTATTTGCCTTAGGTTTATTATAAAGACATCTAAGTACAAAGTTTTGAATTTTTTTCCTTCCATGTAACAAATCACAATATAATGCATTGAATTATCCCTAGAAATTATGCAAACCTTATGATTAATTACTTCATAACATAATTTATAATCAAGATTGAAATTTGATCTTAAAAAGTCGAAAAAGGTTTAATAGGAGTGCGACATATTAGAAACCTGTAAAAAAAGGATTTTGGAACATTAATGAATTTTTATCACACTTGAAAATGATATTGTAACCCATTAAAGATCCTTATAAAATTAATAAGTTTTCAAAACAAACTATCATATCTTTGTAGAAAAATAATCCTTGGCAAATATAAAATCCACATGTCAAAAAAAAAAATAACAAAATTCATACAACTTATTATAATTTATATCGTAAAATTTTTCTAAACTCCGATTGACTTGAAAGTTTACTTCAATATATAAAAATATCTATATAATTTTTTAGTAAATAATAAAAAAATTTATATCAAAATTTAAACCGAACCTTATCAAAATTGCATTAACAAATTTCATCCAAAAGAAAACAGAGAAAAAACTTCGTTAGCATCTAACGCAAGACCAATATTCTTTTGTCCAAAACTAGCTAGTTCGATGTTTGTGCAACATCCCACAAATAACGAGAGATGTCGTTTTGGAACAGTAATTTCAAACTCCGAAGATATAGCCCGCCCAGGTCTCAAAAAGATTGTCGTGGCAAGTACCAATAAAAAGGTGATACTCATTACAATAAAGTTCCTCTTCCTCAATGCTCTAAAAAATAAACGCCTTTCGTGTTTATAAATGGGTAACGGTGAAAAGGTAACTATCCTAGACTCCAATTTTCTAAGATGTCTATTTCATCTGCTTGCAAATTTCTATTATAAAATGCATTAATGGATTTATCAATCAATCAATAAATAAATAGAAGGCACTTGTGCAAAGTCAAGTATGTGCCGCTGCCCTGATTGACCCAGCAAAGATATATTAGGGTTAACAGTGCACCATAGACTTTCGGTGGCATTACACACACAATAGGTCCCCTTAAAACTGTCTGAAGGAGACCTTTATTGTTTGAAACATGGAAAATAACTAGATTATGGGTGGGCTAATCTTCGTATTATATAGCATAAACTTGATTAGAAAAGTACCATTTGTTGAAAAGAAGATATATATATATATATATATATCCAATGGTGTAAGCACAGAGTAGGAGAGAGGCTTGCAACTTGTTAATTAGTGGTTGAAACCCAGCCTTGCCATTGTGCAAAGATTCCCCACTACCCATGCATTGATGTGTAGCCCATCAGTCTGGCCTCGTCGGTCAAGTCGTTATTGTATTATCTGGTTGGGCCAGAGTTTCTAAAATAAAATAAAAAAATAATAAAAAATTTAACCATGTTAAATACCAAATCCAACCTTACTTAAAATTAATTGTTTTTTTAATATTTTTAAATTATTTTGATGTATTAATATAAAAAATATTTTAATATATTTTTTACTAAAAATAATATTATAAAAAGTCATCACTATCATATTTTTAAATATTCTTAACATTCTATAATTATGGTACGGTGATTTCAATAAAACATAAAAAATTAACTCGGAATGATGTCAATCCAAAAAAAAACTCCATTAAAATCCAGGTGACGCTCATTGTTTTGTTTTTTAAATAATATTATCTATATTTTTGTATAAGATAAAAAAAGAGTCATGGGGCCCAAGGCCCCGAGATTTACTCTAAAGCAGTATAGAAACTACATTTTCAACATGTCTTAAACACCTTTTTTCGCCAAGGAAAATGTAACTATCGAACAAACTTACTATGGGATTCCATAAGGTGGATGACAAAAGTCTTTAGATAGAATACAGAAACTTCCTTTCTAAAAAACATTATACATATAGGAATTAGGAAGTTGGTCATGAGTTAATTATAATTTTTAGAGGAATTCCCATTCATGTACCAGAGTCGATTATTATTTCCATTTCAAATATGCTTGAGATAATTATTAATTCATTATTTTTCTTGCTCTAACTAGTAAGTATCATCGATGAGAATCATTTCATTTTCTTCATAAATATTTGCTTCTATTTCTCAATACTTAGGACGAAAAGAATATTTAGGATTTGGATTTTGAAAGATCATTAGATATATTAGAGTTACACTGTTTATTCTTATATAAATAGGGAAAAAAATATTTATGAATTGCATTTTTATTTAAAAGGTAAGAAGTACAACTCTCAAATAACTTTTCGGACATGAGATGAGTTATGCATCGAGCACTAGATTAACTCTCAGTATGCATGATAACTTGCCATGGAGAACAAACCTTTAACTCCATCTAGTAATGGGGAATTTCACAATCCCATCATGCTGCCTTTGACGAATCGTACTTCTTTTCCTTGGCCCCTAAATTTTCTCCTAAGCTTCCACACACTGCCTTTGACACATCGTGCTTCTTTTCCTTGGCCCCTAAATTCTCTCCTAAGCTTCCATCGACGTAATTAACACCCAAAAATTCATGAGTCTAGTCAATCGTAGCATTTGCCCTACCCTAGCTAGATTCTCCCTAGTTACGAGAGACGCTAGAATATTACACGCTGCTTGTCTAAGAAGGAGAGACTTGTAAAGCCGAATCTCATCTTAGACAAGAAGGAGAGACTTGTAAAGCCGAATCTCTCTAAAGACTTATACTATATATTAAGCAAATTGAACACCAACGTACGGTTTATGTTGTTTTCGATTTTCACTATAGCAAAGACTTGGTTTTGCTTTCAAAACCCATCAACGTTGACGAGGTAGCCGGATTACGTTGACGATCAGTCAACGATGTGTCTTTGTTTTCCGTGCCCTTCAATTTCAACAAAGAAAGGAAAATATTGATCCGACTAGACGATAAAAGAGCTTAAGACACAGAATAATACAACAAGAAGAAAATAAAAACAACGAAGAGAAAACAAGGACAGCGTGCATGACTTGGAGTTTGTTCAATGTTTAGTCATTTTCTGACATGCTTCATAAACCGGGCCACCACTTCCAGTCTCATTTATCACTACCATTAACGAGCCGCGCCCTTACCATCCACGACCGAGCCAACTCGATGGCCTCAAGTTTGTGCTATTTTAAAACAGGCATGCAATGTAGTGTGCAAGACCATCAATTATTGGCAGTGAAATGGTTCAAGCTCATGGCTGAACTTATTGAAGCGAACTTAGCTAGGTCATGTGGCAAAAATAGACGACCGGATTCACTACTCATACCAAGAAAATCTCTCGTTAAGCCACTCTCAGTAGAATTTGAACCTCTTTGCAACTTCAACTGAGTCGGGTCATTTTGTAGGTTTCCACTTGTTTGCATCACAAGTTGATCAAGATTGCTTGATGTACCCATCACTGCATCACTCATTGCTCCACTATAAGTTGCTGTTAGGCTCTCGCTTGCAGGTTGCTTAGCATTTTGAAAGACATGGTATAGCTCGTTTGGCTTCTGGTTGAGAGAGATGGGGTTTGTTGTAGGAGAAGAAGAAGAGGAAGAGCTCATCAATCCATAACTGTTGCCAAAGAAAGGTTGATTGCTTCTTGTAGAACCCATTTGGGCTGCCTTTTGTAGAAGTGCTGTCGCAGACATGGGTACAGCAGCTAGCTTTAATTGCTTGTTTTGAATTCTATCAGAATACAAAGAAGCTGACATATCCACCATATTGGCTTTGTTAATACCTTCTTCATTTAACTCATGAGGCAGTCCAGATAAAGGTAAATTCCCATGATTGGCCGTGGATGATGAACTATAGAGATTGGCTACCATTTGCACCATCTCAGGTAAACCAGTAGAAATCGGAGGCATGTAAAGATTTGAATTGGGAGTAATGTGTGAATTGGCCTGATTTATCCACAGAGAAAGTCCAGTCTTTTGTTGATCAGCACCAAGAGAATTTCCTGGAGTACTCATGCCACTGAAATCAGGTCTGAAACCTGCACTAAATTGAGAAATACCTGCGATATCTGGAACTCCTGGCCGGTTGGAAAATGCATGGGGCAAATTTACTGTGTCATTTCTGAAATTTAGATCTGTGTCTTGAACTGAAGTGATCCTTGCACTTTCATCAGCTAAGGCATCACAAAAGGCTCTGTGTGTGATAAAACTATCTTTCCTGTTTTGATATATATATATATATTAGAAAACCTAGTTAAAAATTGTTCTATCAGAACTTATTATTACCTAGTATACTAATAAATGAAGTACCATCTAATTCAAAATCAAAGGGATAGCATTTATTTCATCTGCTACGTAATTATTGACTGAAAATCAAGTGCAAGTGTATATCTAGTAGCTAACAGTACCTGGAAAATAAAGTCCCACAGTCACATTTATACTCTCTAGTCCCGCAAGTCTTGGAGTGGGCTTTCCAGTCTGATTGAACAGCATATTTCTTTGAACATTTCTCACACTTCCACTTCTTCTCCCCATGTTTTCTGCTAAAGTGCTTTTTTATGCCAGTTAAATCTCCTAGAGCTCTAGATGAATCGTGGTGAACGCAGGTCTTTTCTGGGCAAATATAGACCTTCTTTCGTACCTCTTTGTTGGTTCTTTGCTTGAGCTTCCATGGAAGATTGTGACCTCTTCGATGAAGTTGTAAGTTTTGGTCTCTTTGAAATCCTTTATTACATATTTCACATATGAACCGGTTTGTTGCCATGAGTGTCTTAGGAGATAAAGCAATAACCTCAGCATCTGGATCTGCGAAGACATAGAAACTGTTTATTTGACTACTGTTCAATTAAAGAAACTTGTGTACATATGCAAGAACAAGAGATGAGTTACCAAGCAAAATATGAAGCTAAGCGTGCTACTTACCTGGTGTTCCTGGCAAATTTCTCTTCCTTTTGGCCACCGGATTAGGATTAGGATGCGGATTAGGCTTAGGGTTTGCATTATTCTGGTCTTGAGCAAACCCTGCTATTAAAGAGGGTAGTGCAAAGGCTTCACCAGACATCATTTCCACTTAAATTGAACTACCAAGTAACCAAACCCAACAAGGCAACAGCTTCCGAAAAAGGATAAAAACCGTACGAAAACAAAAGAAAGCAAGACACTCTCCAAACACAACCAGCTAAATGTTTAGTTTATTCAAATACTGACTTCACTCTTTAGCTAATTCTGCCAAAAGAAAAGAAAAACACAACTCAAGCTTGAATCTAAACACCCCACTAAAAAAAAGACGGTCCAAATTAACTTCGGACTCTTCTTACAGAGATCTGGTTTGCCTTTGTTTGATTTCAAAAGAAAACACCAAAAACATGATGACTAAAGAGAATATCTCTATCTTATTCTCTAACAGCTCGCTCTCTCTCTCTCTCTCTCTCTCATATTATCTTGGCCTTACTCTGCGCCCCCCCCCTCCTTTTCTTTTTCTTGCTGAAAGTCGGTCAGCCATATATTTCAATAATGGGCCACACCTCTCTCCCTCACGCACACACAGTACACATCGCTCCCACACAGACGATAGAAAACGGTAAAAAAAAGTGTGAGAGAGAGGCTATCAGCTAGTACTCTGTGTAATAAGAATGTGTAGGATTGCGTCTTTTTGTAGCCTTTTGAGCTCCAACTCCAATTATCAGCAGGAAAGTAAAAAAAAAAGTTAACTATTATAGTAAAGGAATGATTGGCAATAAAATAGTAGTCCCATGTAGTATTAACTGGTAAAAGTTAGGTGATGCATGCGGTGCATGAAAGTAAAGCAAAAGGTAGTTGATAGGATTGCTTGCTTTACTAGGGTGTTTTTCCTTAGAAACAAAATTTGAAAAATGTTCTAGCAAACTCCCAGCCGTGATTGTGACATAATAATAATAATAATAATAACAACCTCAAATCTAAACTCTATCCTAAACTAACATCCCTCATTTTGAAAAAAAAAAAAAAAACACTCAAATCTATTTTCTAACCCGAACTGATCTCAAATATAAATTTTAAATTATACTTAAAACTTAACCCTGTCAAATCTCAAACTCTAAAAACAAACATTAAACTCAAACTCAAACCCTAAACGTAGCAAACTCAAATTCTAAATCTAAGCCCCTAAAACTGAACCCTAATCCTAATCTAAATTTAAACTGTAAATCTTAACCCCAAAATCAAATTTCTAAACACTAACCCTAAATTATAAACCAGTACATTTCGTCACTTATTTTACATCAACTCTCTTTTTCTTAATAAAGAATACATATACATGTTATATTAATCAATCCCCAAGATTCTCCCAGCATCTAACCAATAATTTTAAAGGAAAAAAAAATACCCCAGATGAATTAGAAGTATTGCATCTTCAATTTTTATTTATGAAGTAGCTAGAAATATTTCATCTTCAACTCTAATAACATAGATGATAGTAGCCCCATTTTTGCAATTTCCGTTTGATTATGGTAACTGCACAATTTAACATGTAGAAAAGTAATTGGTGTCTGTAATAACGCACTATAACAATGTAACATGAAAGCCTCCGACAATATTGATATTATAACTACACCCAACCTTGTTGTTTTCATTCTCATGATACACATGTAAAATTTAAATTGATTTGAAACTCTACTACATCAAAATAAAGTTGAAAATTTATAATAAGGTAAACAATATTAAAATCTCAATGTTAAAATAATTATAAAAATATATTCAAATACATGTAAAATAAAATACAAACTCATCATTAAAAAAATAACATAATATAATACTATAAATTTTTATATACTAAAATACAGTTAGGGTTAGAATTTAGGATTAAGATATTGTTTAGGGTTTGCATTTGAAGTTAGTTTGGGTTTAGAGTTAGAGTTATAGTTTAGATTTGTGACAATAATTTTTTATATTAAAATCGTGTTTTTCAAATATATTATTTAAAAAAATCATGTTTTTTACTTATAATATTTTTAAAAATCCTGGTTTGACTCCTAATATTTTAAAAACTCATATATGAAGATCTTGATGTAAGCTGTGTTCTTTTTTAAAAATAAAAATAAAAAAATCGTCTGAACGGAGGATATTGATGATCTGATGTAAAACAAGGATTGAAAAAGTTGCTTGCCTTTACAGCCCATAAGCAAGCATTGAAATGATTACACCATAATAACAGTTTTAAGACCCAAATTTAGCATGCAGTGGCTAGCAGTAGAGAGTCAGTGACGGTGAAGTGTGTGTTTGGTGAGAAAGAGAGAAAGTTAGTTGCGTTTCCCAAGGCAAGGCATTGATAGGACCGTCCGTGATACACTGTCTCTCTGCAAGGGTGTGACTGTGGGGGCCCAAGCTTAGACTCTGATCATCACAGTCATCATCATCATCTTTCTTCAATTAATCATTCCAGCAAGTTTGCGTGCATGTGGGCTAAGCTCCTGTGACAATAGCTACTCTTCTGTTTTAACTGGGATTGATGCTCCTACGATCCAAACAATTGTCTTAATTTGTTAACATAATTAATTTTTGTCTCTATTTTTCTAATGATAAAACCTTTTGGCCCCTCCCAAGCTTTTCATTCTGGATTCATCCCTCGTGAGTCCTTCAATCATATTTTCAATTAATTGATTTTATTTTTCATGTCCAAACTCTTGAACTCTATCTATGCCATTGTTTGAATTCCAACTTTTTTTTTTGTTTTTAAGTAAGGAATAGGCAATTAATGCTAAAAACATGTACATCCCCTTGAATAAAATATTTAGATTCATGAATTACACTTGATTTCCAATCCACAAATATTTCTTTGCTCGTCTTACCTAACATTGACATTGCAAATTAGCTAGGATGATAAGTATGAATAATTAATTCCTTATGGCCTTGTTCTTTCTCTGCGCAAGATTTTCCTACGAAACTTGTCTCTGTTCTTGTTCTCCAAGTTAGGCGATAATTATAGCCGCCATAATGCCAATTCTAGCTCAAATTTACTTGTGTCTTGAATTAATTGATCGGCTTCTACCTCATGAGTACGCATAGACTGTCAAACAATTTTGCACTAATATCATGATCAAACCTTTTAAACGAGTAGATAATATCTCTTCTGTGAATACAAATATGAAATTACAAGGCAGGCTTCCGTTAAATTTGGTTTAATATATATATAAAAGTTCAGAGCTAAGATTTTTTCTAGCCCGGCCTATTAAATAAATATATTTATATTTTTTTTAAATCAATTATTAACTTATATATATGAATTACTATTAAATAAATATATTTATATTTTTTAAAATCAATTATTAACTTACATATATAAATTTTTAAAGTTAATAGTAAAGTTTTAATTCAAATACACTATCCAAAATATTAAAAAATAAATTTGAAAGTACATAAAATTAAAGTAAAAAATAAAATTAAACTCATTATTTAAGTTACATCCTTTGATGTTTTGTGGAATATAATTCATCTATAATCGAATATAAATCGATATTGTAATAACTCTTCAATTGGGATAAAATAACAATCTCATGTCAATTTAAAAATAAAGTAATTAATTTTTTTTTCTCTCTCTCAATTCCTCCTTTCTTAAATTGATTCTTTCTTATATTAGTGTTTTATAAGTTGAACTTTGTAAGTTTACAAAGTTATTCTCTTACTTTTCTTATTTTGTTTCTTTGGATTTTTTTATGTTTTTCTTTTATTTTTTTCTCTTTCTCTCTCAACTTTTCTTTTTTTTTCTTTTCCTATTCTACTTCTACCCAATCAACAAAATATAAAAGGAAGGAAGAGCTGATTTTTCTATTTTTTAATGGAAAATAATCATTTGACCCTTAATTAGTAGTTTTGCTTTTATTTAATGATTCTTTTTTTTTACACCGCCAAGCTCCGTTCATCCTAAAATTTTAACTAGATTATATTCAATATATTTTAAAATCTCTCATAAATGTTTAGCTCAATCTAATGGTTGGATTGAAAATTACACTCAATAAAGTAAAATTGGTCAAATTGTAATTTTTCATTAAATTTTTAAATTTCTTCAAAAATTCTAAAATTTTAATCAAAGCTAAAACATTATAATAGAAGGCTTTACATAAATTTTCATAACTTTTTTGATAACTCAATCAAAAATTATGAATTTTATTTAGATAAAACTAGTAAAGTCCACCCAAGCCTATAACATGCCTTCGCCTTTGTGTGCAGGCATGTGTGTATTATGTCATATATTCAACTAGCTCTGGACCATGTGATTTCTAGTTTTTGTCAAACTTAAAACTTTAGCAATGATGTTACAATATCCAAATAGCTTAAAAATAAAGTTTAATAGTAAAATAATTGGTTAATTTTATAATTCAAGTAATTTGTTATTCTCTCCCTATTTAAGGTGGTTATGCCTAGTACTTGAAAAATATCTCATTTGATGAATTCAGCGACTCTTTAATGCTTAAACAATTATCTCTTTAGAGAGAGTAATAATATTTCATAGAGATGCTCTAAAAATATATATGCAATAAAAAATATAGATTGTGAACTCCTTTTTGATGGAATTATCTAGGCTTTATAATCCATGAACCTTATCATTTTATAGAGAGGAGAGGTTGAAGTGTTCTTGCCCTGATAGTATTTAAAGAGAGATAAAATATTTTTTACACATCATTAATAAGGATAAAAAAAAACAAGTCATTTAAAAAAAAATTATACACCCAGGGATATAGAGGGATGAGTATCTTTAACCTTAAATATTCACATTAAGGGTATTGAAAAAAACAAATGAAGTCTTATGGCCTAATTAAGAGTTTAAAAAGATCATCAATTTTACATTCATCTTGGCTTGGCGAGATGTTGAGCCCAAGGTACCAGATCTAGTAGTTTACTAGGCCAATATGTACTTGGACTAGTGCATAGTTGAGTCTAAAGATGTTGGGTTTGATTGCGTACTAAACCTGTATGTATATGGGCTCATCGTGTAATCGAGATTAGGGGTGTTGGGTTTGACGATTTGTTAAAATTATGCATACATAGACTCAAAGTGTAGCTAAAACTAGAGATATTGGATAATCACCCTTCCTTTGGTCTTTTTGTTAAACATGGATTTTAGGCAAAAATAACATAAAACATGTTGATCTATAAAAAAAAACCCTAAGTCTTTAAGTATTTATCACACAAAGATTTTGAAAGGATACCAACTTTAAACAAGTTTTTTTAACCTAAAAGTTGTTTATCTTGTTAATAAAGGAATTTTTACCTTTCCCATGAGATTTGTTCATTGTAAAACTATTGAGATTATTTATGGCCATGTGTCTTGTCTTTATTTAACCCATTTTTATCAAAAGATTGGAATACAAGATGGTGGTGTGCATTCAATGTAGCGATTAAATGGATTTTCAGAGATCTAAGATAATACGAGATGCTACTCATCCAATAGTAAAGGTGAAAAGATGTTTCCTTTATAACCCTAGTCATTCTTGCTTTTATCTTTTCTTTTACTTTTAATTTCTGTAATTTATAAAGAACTACTCTATTGAAAAAAAATACACCTGAACTAGATTTGCTATAATCTAAAAAGAAGGTCTCCCTCATTCTATATATTTCCCACCAAAGGTTTCTTTTTTGTTCTCTACTTTAAATAGAAAAATGAAAAAAAAGAGTCAAATATGTCTATAGAAAAATGGATGTCGTCTCGGATGAGGAGTTTTTTTTTTCAACCTAGGATTATAAGAAACAACAAGGGACAACAGTCCATCAGATTATGCCCTAAAACTAGATAAGATGGAGCCCAAACATCCATATATGGTAATGAAGAATAATTCTCCTAGTAGGAGAAATACTTCTCTCACGACTATTAGTGAACAATATGGGAGCAAAAGGTTGCCTTAGGCCCCTAACAATGATACCCCCAATATTCTAGGTATGGAGGACATTAAGTTTGTTAACATTCGACATACAAAAGAGTACACATCTCAAATATCTATTGCGGCTAAGCATATGAACCAATTGATCTTGGGCTCTACTCAAGGTCATTGGGAAATTATAGTTGTCTTCTACATGTATACATTGGGGTAGTTTTTAGATATTATCAATTGGGTCCAGGCTAACCACATTCTAATAGGTGAATAATCTCATTTTTATTTGATAAGTTTTTTAGGCTTGTTGAAATCAAGCTTATCATTAATGTGTTTAGGTTTTAATATCATTTGGTTGCTGACATTAATAATGGGAATGATATGTGTTGGTTATTTAGCTTTACTAAAAGACCTATATGTGCTATACATAGACAACATCCTCATTTCAAAAAATAAAGGGGGTAAGTGGTTGATAATGAGGTATAACGAAAAAGTCAACTTTAGATATAAGATGTAATGTATTTGAGGTTGCTCATACTATTGAAAGGTACCTCCCTCTAAAGTCAATGATAAACCTTATCTAGGCTTGAATGAGGAAAAGATATATGTTATATTGGTATCGACCCCAACCAAGTACAAAGATAATAAGAAGGCTAGAGGACACTACCTGGCTCTATTACGAAGTATGTAGCTTCCTAACCCTTTTGCTTTTATTACATCTAAGTTCACTACTCACTCTGTTTATATGTAGTGCTGACAATTGAAGAAGAAGGAGAAATTTCTGTAAGGTTTGCAGATAAAAGTTTACCATGAGGGTCTTTATCTCTTATCTTGAGTAGAGGCAAAACTATAAAAAAGATGAAAGACAACCCCATCATTATCGATGAACTTCTTATCCATAGGGATTCAATGGCAAGAGTTAAAACTACTATAGAAATGGAAGCTATGAGTATTCACACTCCTTGGTTTGGAGGTTAAATAAATCTAACCCCTTTGAAACGATTGTAGGCGCTATGGCCTGCTTTAAGAGAAGGAGGTTCTCTACCCTTGTAAAGACTAATGTTCTAGCCTTTACCATAGAGGCTCTTGTGGTGACATTTCTTCTATTTTGACCTTCAACTTTCTTTATAGAAATTGTAGTAGTTGGGCCCTCAACTTGGGTCATTTTTAAGGAAGTTGATTTTGAGGATACTTTTGTTGACCTCACTTTTAGTTGAGCTCCTTTTAGTTTTCCCACTTTGACCGATAAGGAGAGGTAACTCATAGATATTGTTATTGGTAGAAGATCAAGCCTTGAGAAAACTGGCCTCAAGGTGGTAAGACTATTAGAGAGGATCATCACCATTCCTTCAAACATTTCAATGATATTTATGAGAGCTATTATTGCCATTTGGCCTTAACTTAAAAAAATAGCCTTCAATGTAAGGAACTTTCTTATTAATCCTTGTATTTTAGTTTTATGACCATTGTTTCTAAAACTTATTTTTAGTAGACTTTTATGATGTGTACTCATTTTAAGAGACACTAGATGGTTAAGAGAAACCATATAAGGGAGGTCATTGCTAAAAATAGAGTAAACCAAGCTACCTTTGAGTTGCTAAAGTAGGAGAAGACTATTGTGATTAGGCTAAATTAAAGAGCCTCAAAGTAACATATTCGTCATTAAAGGAATAGATAGAAGATATTGTTCTTTAGTTGGACTCCAATGATAAATTATTTTAAGCCACTTATAATCAAATGAATATCTTAAAACGAGGGATGTTTTTAGCAAAAACTTCGCAAGATGGTTAGAGGGTTAAACTTCGTGTTGTTAAGAAAGAAGTCTAGAGTCTTTAGGCTTATTTAGAGGCTTTGAAAAACTCTATAGGAGAGTTCTAGGAATTTTTTTTTGGGGTCTGCAACTTTTTTCGAGATGGTTGGAGATAAGACCTCTCTTTTCATATCAAACCTATATTTTTTCAATGAATCAATAGGAATACAAGTGAACTTTAGTGCTTCCTTCCATTTAGTCCTGGCACTTGACTTTGCAGATGTGTTCCATGTTAAGGATGTTACTGCCCATTATGAATAATATCTGGCCAAGGAGCCCAAGCTAGATATCTAAGCCTTTTGCCCCTCTTTTCCCCTTACTTATATACATAGCCCTAATCCTATGAGGTTTATCCATGTAACATAAATTTTATTATATTTTATAAATCTAATTCTTTTTATTTTTATATTGATTTGTGTTATCTGTATGGATCTAACACCTATCGTAAAATTTCCTTATAAAGTTCAAGGCCTTCAAAAAAAGTTTTGAAAATTCATATCAGCTTAACACCTATACTTAGAAAAATATTAAGGGAATTCCCTATAAAATTTGTATGGGTCTAACACCAATAATAAAAATTCCATACAAGATCCAAAAGCTCTTAAGAAATTTTTGAAAATATATATAAGTGTAATGCCTACTTAGAAAAACATTTATTAAATTTTAGCAAGGATCGAGCTATGAATTTTTCCTAACCTTAGTATGATATGCCCTCTTGTTTGGAACTAAGAAGAAATCTAGGTTGTGAGGGTATCTTTATATTTTTAATGGATTATTGAGATGACACCAAGATTATATAGTGATTGATGTTATTGTATTATGAGGATGAAGTCAAAACATTTTGGATTTTGGAGTTGTGGAGTTGTTGCCTTAGGAGATTGCGTCCATCCCTGTTATTAATATAATATTTATCCTATTCTTAGAGAGTTTTTCAATTGCAGTAGGGAGACTATGTCAATCCATTTTAAAGTAAATTATGTTATTGCCCAAGTTGATTCCTTCATTGAGGGGTGGATGAGAGACCCTCAAACATTACCAAAAAAAAATAAAAAGCCATTTGGAATAAGTCATTCATATACAAGAAACTTATGTTCTTATTCTTTTTGGATATAAAATTTTTTCATTTGATTAGAGTGTCAAGTGTGAGGGCGACTCTTCCTTTTATGTTGGATGATTACCAAATAAACTTCATATATTTTATGATTTGTGATTAGTACTTAAAAAGTATATTTTTATCAAGATTTTATATCATCATTTTGCATTTGAAGTATCAATAACTCCTTAACTAAAGCATGTTTTATAATAATAAGTCTGATACTATAAGATACCTTTAATTTATGGTAAATATTTATCCTAAATGTAGGCCTATCACATAAATAAAAGGATTGATTGATGAGTTAAAGTATTGAAACTGAAAGGAAAAAAAGAGGGCCAAACATAGAAAAGCGATTCTGGTGCAGTCCAAACTGGAACACTATTCGGTAATTGGGTCTACAGTTGTAGATCTCAAATTTAGGTCTACTTTATATGGATGGAAAGCTAAAACATAGGCATAAAACTTTTATGGTAAGCCAAGACTCAATTTTGCTGTTTGAAAGCTCAAATCTTAGCAACAATGTAGAGGTTTGAATTTGCTTGCAGCACATATATTGTTCAGTGTTTAGCCCGTTTTAGAACTCCAAATGATCTGAATTTTTTTTTTTTATTCAGTGTTTAGCCCGTTTTAAAACTCCAAATGATCTGAATTTTTTTTTTTTTGAAAAGCTGAGATAATTTTCTAAAACTTTTTTATTGAAGATTAGTTCAAATTTTGATGTTATTAATAACATTTCATTTAGATAAGAAGATAAAGATTGTCACTAAGTCAAGATGTGCCCACCCACTTAACAATTATTCAACAAATCAATAGTTTTAAATTTTGGCCTATAAAAGAAGGCATTTGCCATGCATTTAGGCATCTTGGTTTCCAGATCAAGATCACGCTTTTC
>NW_011500155.1:291986-292107 GCF_000495115.2 Populus euphratica | reverse complement strand
TTGTGCTATGAAATAAACTTGATTTATTGTTATATGTCATTATAATCATGAATGCTTGACAATATTTACAAGTAATAGTATTATTCGAATAAGATAACTAATGTAATCATGTTAACAATTT
>NW_011500155.1:281821-291933 GCF_000495115.2 Populus euphratica | reverse complement strand
AAATAGAATAAATCATACTCTGATTTAAAAGTGAACAAATTATTGCATAGCCTTTCCTACTTACTAAAGAGTTGATGAAATTCTGATGGATCATATGTGCCAACAATTATAGGGAAGTTCATGACACATCCTATTCCTAGAGTGTCTCGATCATCTGTGTTTAATGGTGATTAAGGATATAAAAAACCAGTTAAAAAACAATTGGTGATTTTTTTTTCTTTTCCTACAAATGACACCAATTAATTGGTGATTGTTTTTCTTTTCCTACAAATGACACCAATTGATGATGTTCTAAAATTTAAGTAGTTTAAAAACAATATTTATTTGTCGGATAATTGGTTAATCTTTTGATTAAAGCAAATTGTTCTTCTTTCATTAGCCAAGGTAGCTAGTAGACAGTACCTAATGCCAGTGTTATTAAACCCGGCCTGGCCTAGCAGGTCGACCAGGGACCCGGTCGACCTAGTGGCTGGACCGGTCCGGGTTTAATAAAAGACCAGCTATAGCAACAGCCCGGTCGAACCCGAATGAGACCCAGTTTTTTTTTTTTTCAAATGTGAGATTTGAAACCCATTAGTATATATACTCTATATTCTCAAGAAAAAAAATCATATTTTTTCAAAGTAGGATAAATTTTTTTTTTGGTTTAAATACTTCAACTTAGATAACATATTATCTTTTCAATGTGAGATTTGAAGACATTTCGTATATATACTCTATGTTCCCAAGAAAAAAATCATGTTTTTTAAATGTGAGATAAAAAAACCTTTTGGTTTAAATATTTCAAATTAAAAAGATAACATAGCATCTTTTCAATATGAGATTTGAAATCTTTTCGTACATATACTCCATGCTCTGAAAAAATAATGTTTTTTTAATGTAGAATTTGGAACCCATTAGTATATATATTCTATATTCCCAAGAAAAAAATCATGTTTTTTCAATGTGGGATGAAAAACCTTTTGGTTTAAATACTTAACTTAAAAGAATAACATAATATCTTTTCAATGTGGGATTTGACACTCTTTCATATATATACTCTATGTTCCCAAGAAAAAAAATCATGTTTTTTCAATGTGGGATAAAAAACCTTTTGGTTTAAATACTTCAACTTAAAAAGATAACATAGTATATTCTTATTGTGGGATTTAAAGTCCTTTCGTATATATACTCTATTGTATATTCTTATTGTGGGATTTAAAGTCTTTTCGTATATATACTCTATGCTCTTATGAAAGAAGTTATGTTTTTTCAATGTGGGATTTGAAACCTATTAGTATAAATACTCTGTGTTTCTAAGAAAAAAGTTACGCTTTTTCAATATGGGATAAAAAATATTTTTGGTTTAAATACTTCAACTTAAAAGTTTAACATAATATCTTTTTAATGTGGGATAATTTTTTTTTAAATATTCTTTTAAACTTCATTGTTTACAATATGTATAATATATATTTATATAGATTTTTTCATATGAAATATTAAAAATTTAATTTTTTTTAAATTTTTCCGGGTCAATACGGGTCGACCTAAGTTAACCCATGAAACCCGGGACCCTGCCCCTTGGCCAGGTCAACCCCCAGGTTGGGTTTAATAACTATACCTAATACATGGTAATCCAAGGTTGTTATGACTAATACTTAGAAAATGTCTCTTTTGGTGGATTCTAGGACTCTTCAATGCTTAAGTATCTTTTTAGAGAGAGATAAAGTACAATATATTAGATTGCTCTGCAAAATATGTATGTAGTAGAAAATAAAGATTATGAACCTAACTCATTAAAAGAATCATCCGGGATTTTAATCTATGAAACTTGTCTTTTTATGAAGAAAAGACGTTAAAGTATTATTTTGTCCTGATAGCATTTAAAGATGGATAAAATATCCTTACACATTATTAATGAGGAATAAAATAACAAGTTCTTTTGAAGACTTTCAATCATCTAAAGATATAGAGGGATAAATATCTTTGACCTTAACTATTTATGTTAAGGGTACCAACAAAAGCAAATAGAGTCTTGTAACCTAATTGAGAGTTTAGAAAAATCATCAGTTTTACATTTATCTAGGCTATGCGAGATGTTAAGTTTAGGGATACTAGGTTTAACAGCTTACCAGATCCATATGTACATAGATTCACTATGTAGCTAAACCCATGGATAATGGGTTTTACGACTTGCCAAACCTATATATATATGTTCAACACATAACTAAACTTAAAAATATTAAATCATCACCTTGCTAATTGATCTTTTTGCTGAGACATTCATTCTAAGAAAAAATAATATAAAATATGTTATACATCATTTATTCTATGTTGTTGAAAATTTAAGTTAAATTTTGAGTAAAAAATATCATTGCATGCATTTTCATTATTTATGTAACCTATAAATAATACACAGCTAATTAATTTTAGAAAAGACTTATTTAATCTTTTTTATTTAAACTCAATTTTAGCTTAAATTTTAAAAATAAACAATCAATATTCCTTTGAATAAAGGGCATAAACCAACCACTAGAAAGGAAATATTTACACAATTTTATGTGGCTAGAAAATTGAACTGAATATGAACCTAATTTTCTATTTATGATTTTGATTGATATGTCAGATTAACTTCATTAATTAGATATTTAACTTAACATTAATGGGAGCTATAGATGAAATAAAAGATGGAAATTCATGGCAGTAGAACCCCACAAGCTTGACATTTTAATCTGAGTTGACTTTTTGAGTATACTTATTATCAACGACAGAGTTAGGATTTTTTAAATAAGGAGGCAAGTTATTAACAAATATTTAATATTATATATTATACATACATGTTTTATATATAGAAATTAATTTGAAATATATATATACCAACTCAAGTTAAGAAAAATTAATTTAAGAATACTTTTAAAATAAAAAAACTTACATTATAATTGTTCTTTTTGAGATTTTATACTCTAAAACTGTTTTATAATGATTTTATTTTTAATCTCACTAAAAATATATTTCTTAATATATACAATAAATTTTCATTTATTTATTTCTAAATTTTTGAAGGACTGAAAAAGTTCTTAGCAATAATTTTATGTTGACACTGAGAAAGTTCTTAGCAATAATTTTATGTTGACACATGGTACATAATATCTAAAATCATAGCTTAAAAGGATTGTTATAAATTGATGTTGTTCTTGCTAGGTTGTTGTTTTATACAAGTAGATTAAATATAAATATTAAATATTTTTTTAATTTATTTATTATATCTTTAATTTTTTTAGTTGTTTTGCACTTCATTTTTTATTTTTAATCATTAGTAAATTCATTATTATCATTTTTATATGAAATTATAACAAAATACTTATCAATTCATCAAAAATCATTTCAATTCATATATATTAGCATATAATATTAATTATACACATATTAATTCAACAAACCCATAAATTATTATAAACCCTAACATTTTCAATAATTAATTATAAAGAAATAAAATTAAAATTATATAATAAAATAAATAGAAAAATAACATAGCTTTATCTTAGTTTTGATCAACTTTTTTTTTATTATATTATGTTTGATTTAGATATTAAATCTTTATATTTTATTTAATTTAAATATTGATTTATTTACTATTAAGTTATATGAATCACTTAAAATAATAATACAGTTTTATACTATGGAATAATTAGAGTGAAATCAAGAATAGTTGTTAATTGGAAGGGGAAGGGGGTAATTACCCCTTCTTGCCCTTATGTGGCTCCGCCACCGCTCATTGTTCCATACTTCAACAATACTGATCAGAATCATACACTTAATTTAAAACAAGTTATTATATGTACTGTTTTGGCTCCATGCACACGGAGTTTACTTCGAAACAATTGATCCTTTCTCATTCCCCATTGCGGTATCCAAAGTGATCTCTCTACGTAGAATTATATTATCTTAAACGGACAAAAATATATTCCTATTACAGATGCAAGCGTCTGTACTGATCACAAAACACCACGAGTTGGCTGACAATATGTACCATAAAATTAAGCCTAGCTAATTCCCAGGTGACCAGGAAGGGAATGAGTTCATATATTACGTGTCCGACCAGATACGACATCTCTCGCATCTACCTGCTGCATGCATACCCCATCTGCCCAAACCCCATTACACGTAGAGAACGCCACACTCTTTCTTTATTCTCTGATCTCTTGCCTGCTGTGGTCTAGCAAAATATTAAACTTAACAGAGATTAAAGAAATCTTGAACTACGGGTTTTGTTAAATAAAAATGGCTTTGGACTCCTGTGTCCTCATCTATTATATTTTTATTGTATCCCTTCTGGGGCCAAGGGTTTTAGCCTTTGAGGTAATCTACAATCACTGTAAAACAATCCCATAAAAAAAAAAAAGTTCTATATGGTAATGTGTTTTTTTTAAAGTCCCTCAATCTGATATCTTTATGCCTTAACAGAGATTAGATATTTTTATCAAAAAGATTTTAAAGTCACATTGACTCAATACATTCAGGAAAATAATTCTTCTAAATGTTAGTCGAACTCAAAAAAAAAAAAGAAGAAGAGAAAGTAAATCTTTTGACCACCTAACCTATCCATTGGTGTAACAAGGTAAGGTATTACTACAACTAATATGGAAGTTTATGGCTTTCACTACCAGTTAATTTGGAAAACAATTGTGATATAAGGAAAGGGAAAATGATGGGATGAGGGAGTTATTAGTTCTATCTGTCCTAAGTTCATTTTCAATTTGTTTATATAAGCCTAATTGCTCTTAATCTATCCTAATATTGTAAGTCATTTTTAAATTTACTATATAAGCTAATGAAAATACCCTCATTCCGAGAAACATAACTCAAATCCCACTCAATTACTATAAATAAATAAATAAATTTTATTTTATTCAATTTTATTTCTTATTGAAATGTACATCCATTTAAAGGCTTTCAAATATATCATGTTTAGTTAGATAATCTTTTATATATTAAAAGCAATACATGGCTTTTGAATTCACTAAAGTGATAAAAGTTCCTTTTTGTTGCCAACTTAATATTTTAAGTTATTTTTAAATTTATCTTTTATATATTAAAAGCAATATATTGCTTTTTAGTTCACTAAAAATAATAAAAGCTCATTTCTATATATTAACAACTAAATAAAAGTTCTACTCTCTCTTTCTCTTTCTCTCTTTATTTGTGTCGAACCTCTTAAAAAATTAATCCTCCAACAAGACATTGTAATTTCTTCTTATTATAACGACGTTGTGCTTTCAAGATTGTTTATGCTTTGTTTTATTCATCTCTTTATCTTATTGATGCGTACCAAAAATCCTTGAAAATTTTCAGCTTGGTGGGTTGTACATCGTTATTCACTCAAAGGTAGCATATAATTCAACTATATTGGTTGATTTAAATTTTGATTTTTATGGCAATAACAACAATATGAACCTATATTATGATTGATCATATTGTATAAGTTCAAGTTCATTGTCCTTTGATATATTTCACCATTATATTTTTAAAAAAAATTCAAGTGATATTATCACAAACTCATATATTCTTAAGGAATTAGTGCATGTGAATATAGTCATAAAAACATCTTTCTCTATAATAAAGATAATAAAGATCTGGTTATAACTAGAGTGATCTATAAAGTTGAGTATTTAATTGCTACATGCTACATCAATCAACATATCAACCATTAGTATTGAATATTTATCTTTTAGACATGCAAGATTTAGATTTCTACAATTTATAAAAACCCTTAATTTGCTATTCTTTTTCGATACTTGCATTATATCAAATATCCATTCAACATATCTTATTAGCCTAATTAATCCATCTTCTAGGAGCCATTTGATTTCATCTTTCATATGATCAATCATGTCTAGAGTCATTTTTTATGACGGTTTCTTGTGTGGTTTAAATCAAGGCTTGATTGATAAAACATGTTAGACCAAACTTTTATCCAAACCATACATTTCATGATAATCTCAAGCATAAAGTTTTTATAAGTGTATAACAATGACACACATTCTTTTTAAAATTCCTCAGGCATATTTATATTTATAAGGATTGATCTAGAATCATCTTTAATTATTAATTTAACTTTAATTAATATATCTTAAACTTTAACGTGTCCATCATTCATTTTTTGTGTTGTTAAAGGAAGACTTGTCATATCAAGCAAGACAAATTGATAATTTTGATTTGATTATATTGAACAAATTCTATTTTGATCATAATACTTCTACATAGTTCATTAAAAGCTTTGAAACATGCATATTTAATCACATGTTTCAAATTCTTGTCCATTTCTTTCCAATTATAGGTTATTCGGCCTAGCAAAATCTACTATTAATCACCTCATATGTACTATCATTTTTCTAACTAAGAAGTCAATATGGCGACATATATCATCCATATATATGAATTGTAGATCTATGTTATCATTGTACAACCATATGTCTACCATCTTTGATATGAACTTAGAGGACAAGAACCCTTAAATCTATAAGCAAGAAAGACAACTCAAAAGAGCTAAAATTAAATTTAAGAGTACTGAAAACTTGACATAACAATTATCCAAACTAAGACACCAAAGTTATTGGAACGAGGACCCCATCCTAATAATGATAATGAATTTCAAACTAGAAGCATAAGGAAGAATACTATAAAGATAGTTAATCTTCAATAAGTTGAAGACAATTTAATGAAGAAATAATATTTATAAGCAATCCTTATACAAGCACATAAAAGTAGTGGCAAAATAAAAAAAAATCCAATACGACATGTTCCCCATTTCAAAAAGGTATTTATAGTGACAAAATAAAAACATATAAATTATTTAAGCTGTTTAATTTGTAGTCCTTGAAAAACAAGGAAATAAAGTTATTAGCTTTCATATATCCTTGCAAACATGGAAACATATCCCCAAACAAGCTATAAAATTGGTGTCCTTGAAAATATGGAATCCTTGCATAAATAGAACTTTTAGGTTGCCACCTATACATGTTTTCTTAAGAATTAAAAAATGAATTGTTAACTATGAATCCTTGTTAAATTAGGATTCCTTTGTAAAATAAAGAAACCATTTTTTAAATATTTTCATAAGTTGTTGACTATAGATCTAACATACATAAGTAATCTTTGTAAAACAATGATTTTTCCCAATAAAAATCATCCATAAATCAAAAGGAAAGATAATCCAAAACCAATTAGAAAAATATGCAATTCTTAAATAGTAGCTTCTAGTGTTTATCATAAGGTCTTCTTAAACTCTGAATGTTGATAAATTATATCTTTATATAAAATAAAGCCTCTAAAATCTTTTCATAAAATATCAACCTGATCCAATGGTCATATAGGAAGTTATGCTTATTAGTATATAAATTCATATTAGAAAAAATTAAGCCCAAAACCTCATTTATAAATTTTCTTGGCTTTTGACCTTGTAATTAGCCCAATCAGCACTTCTAATGGATCCTTCTGTCTTGCTTGTTGATTATCATCATCCTGTCTCTCCTAAAAAGTATTTGATCTTGAATTTCACCTACATTAAACGAAAACATATTAGAAACATAAAAAATAACACTAACACCATACTTACTTTGAAGATCCACTTTGTATGTATTGTCGTTGATTCATTCAAAAACTTGAAATTAACCATCTCTTCTAAGCTGCAAGTTAAATATCATATTAGCTAGAAATATTTTCTTCCTCATATGCACTCAAATAAAATGAACACTAGGTGCATTATTTATGGGCAATACGTCCTTATAATCCTGCAACAAAGAAACAACAACACTAGTTTACATAAGATTGTTAGTATAAAAAATATTTTTAACAACACACTAATTCTTTTTAGGATTTCTAGTATAAAAAACATTCTTAACAACACTCTATTTTATCTTCATTTCTTTCTTCTCTCATTGATTTTTCTCTTCACTCTTGCTCAAATCACTAATTTTTTTCCCTCTTAAGTTAATCTAAAATTTTCTCTCCTGTCGTGGCTCATAATCAAATCTATATTTTCACTCCCTTCAACCTCACTTTCCCTTTTTAATTTTAATTGGTTATTGTTGACACGACTAAAAGATTGATGTCTTCTCCCAAGTGTAGGAGTGTCGAAGTAATAAATAACCCGGCAAGACTGGGGTCGAACCACATGGAGGTTAATTGTATAAATTATAAATAACAATAATACAATAACAATAGTAACAACAACAATAGTAACAACAATATTAATAATAATAGAAGTGGTAGTAATAGTAATAGTATTAGTAGTAGTAGTAGTAGTAGTAGTAGTAGTAGTAGTAATAATAATAATAATAATAATAATAATAATGAAGTTAATGAGAACTTTGAGATGTAAGATTAACATAAGGATTAAATAATGATAACAACAAATGTCAATATTAGAAGATCTACTAATGGTATGTCAAACAAGTATAGTATAAACTCTTATTATTCAATTGGAAAACACATACAAAGGAGGTTCCAATTAGATTATAAATTGTTAACAGAATTACATTAGTTATCTTATTCGATTAGTGCTAATACTTGTAAATCTTGTCAGGAATGGCAAATGCCTCCTTTTATAGGCCAAAATTAGGAACTATTGATTTGATGACTAAATTGATAAGTGGGTGGCCAACCCTTGACTTGGTGACAATCCTTATCTTCTCTTGTCTGCTTAAAACATCATTGATAATGTCAGAATTGGAACCACTTGAAAACATGAAAGTTATAGGAAATTTTCTCAGCTTTCCAGAAAAAAAATGGAGGGCATTTGGACTTTTAGAACTCCAGATATAGGCCAAACACTAAACAGTGTTTGGGCTGGAGGACAGATTCAGACTTTTTTGTTGTTGCTACAATTTGGACTTGAAAATGGCTTTAAAATCTTGGGCTCCATGTAAAAGTTGTAGGCCTATATCTTACCTTTTTTTAAACCTAATTAAAACTAACTTAAAGTTTGTAAAAAAAAAAATCCAAAAACATATAAATTATTTAAGCTGTTTAATTTGTAATCCTTGAAAAATAAGGAAATAAAGTTATTAGCTTTCATATATCCTTGCAAACATGGAAACATATCCCCAAACAAGCTATAAAATTGGTGTCCTTGAAAATATGGAATCCTTGCATAAATAGAACTTCTAGGTTGCCACCTATACATGTTTTCTTAAGAATTAAAAAATGAATTGTTAACTATGAATCCTTGTTAAATTAGGATTCCTTTGTAAAATAAAGAAACCATTTTTTAAATATTTTCATAAGTTGTTGACTATAGATCTAACATACATAAGTAATCTTTGTAAAACAATGATTTTTCCCAATAAAAATCATCCATAAATCAAAAGGAAAGATAATCCAAAACCAACTAGAAAAATATGGAATTCTTAAATAGTAGCTTCTAGTGTTTATCATAAGGTTTGATAAATTATATCTTTATATAAAATAAGGCCTCTAAAATCTTTTCATAAAATATCAACCTGATCCAATGGTCATATAGGAAGTTATGCTTATTAGTATATAAATTCATATTAGAAAAAATTAAGCCCAAAACCTCATTTATAAATTTTCTTAGCTTTTGACCTTGTAATTAGCCCAATCAGCACTTCTAATGGATCCTTCTGTCATGCTTGTTGATTATCATCATCCTGTCTATCCTAAAAAGTATTTGATCTTGAATTTCACCTACATTAAACGAAAACATATTAGAAACATAAAAAATAACACTAACACCATACTTACTTTGAAGATCCACTTTGTATGTATTGTCGTTGATTCATTCAAAAACTTGAAATTAACCATCTCTTCTAAGCTGCAAGTTAAATATCATATTAGCTAGAAATATTTTCTTCCTCATATGCACTCAAATAAAATGACCACTAGGTGCATTATTTATGGGCAATACGTCCTTATAATCCTGCAACAAAGAAACAACAACACTAGTTTACATAAGATTGTTAGTATAAAAAATATTTATAACAACACACTATTTCTTTTTAGGATTTCTAGTATAAAAAACATTCTTAACAACACTTTATTTTATCTTCATTTCTTTCTTCTCTCATTGACTTTTCTCTTCACTCTTGCTCAAATCACTAATTTTTTTCCCTCTT
>NW_011500155.1:181275-278801 GCF_000495115.2 Populus euphratica | reverse complement strand
TAAGATAAAAGTTAACTAAGTAAAGGAACGGAAATGAAAGGTATAAATAAGATATTAATGAAAGCAAAGCTTAAGCATTACAAAAATACAAAAAGAGAAATTAAGAGTATGATCTTGATATGGAAACCAAGATGTTTACATGTGTGACAAATGCCTCCTTTTATTGATCAAAATTTAGAATTATTGATTTGATGACTAATTATTGAGTGGGTGGCTATATCTTGACCTGGTGACAATCTTTATCTTCTTATATAAATAAAACATCATTGATAACATCATAATTTGAACTAGACTTCCACATAAAAATTCTAGAAAATTATCTCAGCTTTCTAGGAAAAAAATTGAGGTCATTTGGACTTTTAGAACTTGAGATATAGGTTAAACACTAAATAGTGTCTAGGTTATAGGACATATTCAAATTTCTATGTTATTGCTAATATTTGGACTTCTAAACAATAGAATTGAGTCATGAAATTTTTAGGCCTATTTCTATATCTTAGCTTTCGATCCATATAAAGTAGACCTAAATATGAAATCTAAAGCTCCAAATATGAACTAATTACCAAACATTGTTCCATTGTGGACTGCACCAGCATCTCTTTTCTAAGTTTGACCCTTTTTTTATCCTTTCAATTTCAATACTTCAACTTATCAATCAATCCTTTTATTTATGTGATATACTTGCATTTAAGATGAACATTTACCATAAATTAAAGGTACATTATGATATTAGATTTGTTATTATAAAACATGTTTTAGTTAAGGAGTTATTGATACTTCAAATGCAAAATAATGATATAAATCTTAATAAAAATGCACGTTTAATTCTAATCAGTTTCTATCCAAAACATCATGATAACCTAGATCCTTTCCTACACCCATATAGTTGAAATGACCATTTTGTCAAAAATCTTTATCTCTTTAATTTCTAGGCTACTAAGATCTGCCCCTAGATCAATTAATGCATGGACAAAATATTTGGCTTCTTCCTTTTTATTCTTATTAATAAACTGATTTGTAAGTATTAGGACCCCTTTAGTTTAACCTGTCTTATACATTACCAATTGCAGATTTATATCAATCTAGCTTGTCAAAAGCCTCTCCGAACCTCAACTCCTTCATCTTAAATTGTTATTACATAGATCAAATAATAAAAATCTAATTATTTGTCTCCTTTAGCTGTGGTGTATATCATCTTTAGAAGACATTTAAATCTATTGTATCCTAAAACTTTGATTACTCTGCCTTTTAAGTACATAAATTATTTTGATGTGAACTAAAATACATTTAATATTTGAATTTCAAGTATCTATGTGCGAATGTAATTCAAAACACACCTTACAATCTCTTAAGGTATCTTTAAAGGGAGTGATAATTTGGGTATTGGCATTTTCATGTAAAAAGGGTAGTAACTGGTTAAATAGTATGGATTTGGTGGCCTTTTAATTTGAATTCAGAAGAGGTTAGAGGTTTGTTAAGAATGTTTGTTGAAATTTGAAAATACATTTTAACAATATCAAAAAATAATGGGTAAAATATCTATGAAGCCATATATCTTATGATAATGTTTCTTTATTTTTTTAGGATGTAATTTATTTATCTTGATAGCTTGCTTTTCTATTAGAAGGGACTTATAAAAACATAAAATTTAGGCTATGGTTCTTGATTATGAAAAGAAGGAATTTATTGGCTTAAAACATGTTTAATGGTTTTAATAACTTTGAATCTCTTATCGACTATTCCTACAACATTTGGCTTTACTATATATCTTTATCTTGCTTTGTCACTTTTCCTTTTCTTGTCCTTGAATTTTTTAGTGTGGTATAATTTTATTTTGAATTTGTGATTTTTTTATTTGGGTATGTTCCTCACCATTAGGGTTTTGGATCTCTTTTCTTTTTTCTTTTTTCTTTAGCTTTTTGCCCCTCTATGTTTAAGGTTTTTCATGAAGAAATATTTCTTAGACTTAAAAGGGACAACAAATGATATATTTTACTCTAAATATGAAGGTGATGAAATAATTTTTTTTTTATGATAAAAATTAAATAGAAAACAAACTAATGATATGCTTAGATGAGATTAAGTTTAAATAGGTTTTATATGAAGATCACATCAATAAGCATTTGAAATTGAATGAAGAAATCCATCGACAATCCAACATGCAAACCAAGTGAAGACTTAGCTATTAAGAATTCATTTTAGAGCTTATTGGTAAATATTTATATCTTATACAATAACAAACTAAAATGAACTCACACACTTTACTTGCATGCATAAATATGATTAATATTCATTTTAATCGATTCAAGTTTTGCTAGGTTTGAAACTATAAAAACATTGCAGGAATGAATCGACCACTTGAGCATACCAAATGAACCAGCCAACTGCTGCTCATTCATGATTAATATTTGAGAATTTTGCAGGAATCGGTCTACCAAATGACATGATCATTTGAACTGGTTGACTGCTTTAGCTATCAAAAACATTCCAATGGTTATAAACAACTAATTTCTTTTGGAAACATATATATAGCTTTTTCTATGCCAAATAAACAGAAGCGTCTCAACATATATGAAATAGAAGCTATTCCAAAACAAAAACCAACTAGAAATCATCAATTTTAAGATCGTCTAAGTTGTGCTAAATTAAATCTTCATGTTCTATCATAAGAGTATAAAATCTCACCCTCATTACACTTACACACCTTCAATCATCTTTAGTGCTATTGAATGAACTATAATGATTATAGTTTTCAATTATATAATCTACTTTTTGAGAGAGCATCTTATTGTAAACAAATTACAATTGTAAACACTTAAGAGTTTGAACGAACTTTTGGCAATTAGTGAGGTATTGTCACAAAAAAAAATCTTGAGGAGGGGACATCTTCAACTTGTGAAATTGCTTAATATGGATTCATCAAAGGGATTGTATCTCTTACTTAGATTGGTAAAAACATACAATAATCAAGTATGATTTGTACTTGAGATGTGAATGTAGGCTTGTCGACCACGTTAAAAACCAAGCTTGTAAGCTCTCTTTCCTTGTCTCTTTACTTTAAACATTTTAATTATATAACTGGTTATTGTGTTATATGTACTTAACATGACTATTTGTATTTTTTGATATTATTAGTTGAACACCTAATTCACCCCTCTTAAGTGTTATTATTGCTTTAATCCTAGAACAACACATTTTCTATCCTATTTCTTCAAAAGGAATGCCAAACATTGTTTTCAAAAAATAACAAATTATTTTCTAAAATCAAAGTGTAAATTGAGTTTTTTCAGAATGATTTAGCAAATATTTTTTTTGGAAAACCAAGGTAATCATAACATTTTGGATAGATTAATGAGATCTTAGAAGGTTATGAGGGTTTATTTTGATTTTTACAAATGGATAAGAAATATAAAGTTAAGGACATTTAAAGAGAGTTTTTGGCTGACACTTTATAGAATTAAAATTCACAAGTATTTCTTATATATAGAATTTACAACTTGATGTAGATGAAAAATTATACACTTACACATAGTATTTCTTTATAGAATTATAATTTACAAGCCTATGAAGATATTTTCCATCCTAGAATCCAAAACAATATTTTAAAACTAATAAATGAAAATTTCCTTAGCTTTACTTAGATAAATTAAAATTCTAAGGGTGTAATTAAATAGAAATTAGGTCTAACTGAAGAAATTAAAGGACCAAGGACCAAAATTATTAAATTAGCAAAGTTTGGGAGGTCCTATTAATTCAATGAGGGTTTAATTGAATAAATCTTAGTTTTGATAGCTAATTTTAACTTCACCTAAAAAGATTTTTAAACCTAGAGATCATTTCAAGAAAATGGAGAAATTAAAGAGTTCATTTAAATTCATCGAGGGACTCAATTAAAAGGTTTTGTTTGTTTAGGTTGATTTTGGGACGTGATTGAAAAATCAAAACTTTGAGGGTATTAGTATTAAAAATGCAAAGACTTTAGGGACTATCATGAGCCTTTGCCATGTTGAACGACATAATTTGAAGCCCAAGTATATAACCAATGCTTGTCCATTATCTTCTTGTATGAGAGCATACCTACCCTCTATAATTTTAAAACCCTAGTTGCATAACCTCTCTCTTCTCTCAACACTAACCTCGTCACTATAGTCCTTTCGTCTAATTTAGGCATTATAGAGCTTGATTTAGATATGGCCTTTTCTCTATAATATATTTGTTGTTGGGTCCTGTATGATAGCATTTTCATGCTTTGTCATTGTTTGTTTTACTTGTTAAGGGTAGGATTTAAGTAGGACAGGTATTTAATATAGTTTGTGGTTGAGTCGATTCCTTTTTTCTGTATATAAAAGTCATGTCTTTAGAGGAGATATATTTTTTTGGTAATAATAAAAGAGGTTTTTTAACATAGCAAAAAAAAAAAAGAGTCATAGGAAGAAGGAGAAAGAGAAAAAAACTGAAAAGAGAAATACTAAGATGTTGAGAAGTTAAGTTCCTGGGTTTATTGTAAATAATTTCTTTTTAGTCTTTTTGTTGGTGTTCTAGTCTAAAATGTATAGGGTTTCGTAAACCTTGTTATGATAACCCTGATCTAGTCTAGCCATTATTTGACCCGAAGTTTAGGTATTCCTTCATGTTACTTTTATTTTGTCCTTTCAAGTATATGGTTGTATTTTGATTCTATAAACATATAAACTGTCATGTACATGTGATGTTACGCATCATGAAACTTTCATAACTTTATGATAGACTTGAAAATATTTGCACTTGATTTGAGCATGCCTTAATTGTTTTGATTTTGATAAGGTAGTCTGTAATTGTGAAAGGTCACCCTTGGTAAGCAAATTTAAGAGTTTATTTTTGTTATTTTAATAAGTATGCTTTATATGATCACCCTTTATAAGTTGTACCTAAAATGAAAGATTTGTGTTATATGAGTTTAGGAACGGGGGGGCATTTTGAATATTGTTTGTTGAATGTTATTGTATGTCATATGTTTCTCTTATGCTTGTATTCTCATGCAATTTCATAACAATATGGTGATGTTTTATGATTGAATAAGATTTTAGAATTTCCATCTGCAACATTAGAAAGTTTTTGTTTAGAGTTTGCCCTAAGCTAACCAAGGAAGGTCTTTTAAAAGACCTACATTTCACTAAAGTTTAGTCTTGCCAAACTATTTTTTTATCTTTTTTTTTTTGGGGAAATCGAGAATAGATATATAATAAAGAGAGAAAACCTGATCAATGTGGGCAAAACTTTAGCTACATGGGTTGTAGCCTAGGTATTAGCCTAATTACAAGAAAGAAATACAATGAAACATAAGAACAAAACCACATGAAATTAGAACTTAAGCATACCAAGCCAAAATGCATTTGTGATTCCTGTACATATCAGCACCGGTATACCAAAAAGAAGAGTTTAGATTCCTGATCTAACCTGTAGCAAAGTAAAACAATACATATCAGCACCGGTATACCAAAAAGAAAAGTTTAGATTCCTGATTTAACCTGTAGCAAAGTAAAACATAAGCCATAAGATATCTTCCCAGATTAGCTTTTTTCCTCAAATATCAAGGTGTTCCTTATATTCCATATAGTCCAAATAATACTAAACACAAAGCACCCCAAATAGATCTTTCAAACTTACAGTGGTTTCCCTGTAGAAGTCCTAACTATTGACATTAAAGGTTGTCAAGGCCATATGCCAAACTATTTTCTATCTAAAATTTTTTCATTTGCATATGATTGAAACCTACATTTCAAGCTCTATCTTGCATTATTAACGTGTTCTTGGACATTTTAATATTGTCGTAACCTTTTGTCATGGCTTCAAACCTAAAATTATCAAAACATTAATAGTTGCTAGTTATTTTCTTTTAGTTTTTAACTAAAACAAACCAAAATAATTTACTCATAGCTCTTTAGCCTTGAAACAAGTTTGCAAGGTTTATTGATGTTCAACCCACATCAAAACGACCTATTGGGCCAAGTTTTCAAACTTTTAAAAAACTCATTCTTATTTTTAAAACCATTTCAATTTGTTTTGGTTATTCGCTCTTGGTGTTTAGGATAAATAAACCCTACCTTGGACATTAAAGATGAGAAACACTTCATTTTTTTTTTCTTATTAAAATAAAAATAAAATGAGTCTTTAGACACCCGAATTTTTAAGTATAATATTCAACAACAATTAGGAGTATTGATGTCCTCAGCTAGTCTTCAAAATAAATGCTAATAATTTGTAAAAAAATAAATAAGAACAATAAAATTAATGATGATTCCTTTTTATAAATTTTAAGACCTTTTCCCCTTTACAGGAAGGAAGGTGAGTCATCACAATGTTGGGGGCGATCATCACAATGTTGGGGGCAATTGACACAACTAAAAGATTGATGTCTTCTCCCAAATGCAGGAGTGTCGAAGTAATAAATAACCCGGCAAGACTGACATTAAACCATACGGAGGTTAATTGTATAAATTATAGATAACAATAATACAATAACAACAATAACAACAACAATAGTAACAATAATAAAAATAATAATAGTAGTAGTAATAGGAGTAGTAGTAGTAATAATAATAATAATAATAAAGAAAAAGTTGATGAGAACTTTGAGATGGAAGATTAACGTAAGGATTAAATAATGATAACAATAAATGTCAAGGTTAAATGAAGACATAAAGATTCACAAATGAAGACTTAAATCCAATTTAAACTTCTTACGACTTTCCATAGATGACCAATTTATGCGACTCATGGAGGGATTAATTACAGGAATGAAAGATTGTAGTTGGTCAATCAATTGTTCAGTAGTAGCAGCAGAGATTTATCATAATATCCATTAACATTTAACAGACCTATGAGTTCATGGTGAATGTGCAGTTGGGCCCAAGAGGATATATGAAAGATATATTTCAATTGTCCAGATCACCTGTTAAGGCAATGAAGGCATCAATATGGTTAAGCATTGCATTTATTCAAATGATGTCCTTTTATGCTAAAATGTTGGGGACAACCTCCAAAACTTGACTTTCTCCTAAAAATACAGCTAGTGACACACCCCCTATTAACCTAAGGCTGCCTCCCCTATACACTAAATGAATCTTGTCTCAGTTAATACCTAACCAAGATGATTTGCTTATTCTAAAAACTCCTTTTCTTTCCCAAAACTAGATCCACCGAAAACACTAATATTTCTTATTTGATAACTAGAGGAAACTACCATTTCTACACACTTCTATATCTGTTGAATGTATGGGTTGAGTAGAAATGAAGGGAAGAAAGAGAAGATTTTATGGATGAAAAATTGAAAAGGCAATCATTTCACCTATATGTAGGCTAACTAGAGTCTTACACATTCTCTCTCTCTCTATTTATTTATTTATTTACTTATTTTGAAAAAGCATGTGTATATACAGGTAGTTGTGATTGTGGCTCACATCTTCCCTTGATTTTATGTTCAAGAACAGTTGAAACACCTTCTATGGGTCGGGGATAGGCTTCCCATCCAGTTTTCTTAAAAACTAGCAAACAAGGTTTTTTTTAGTTAGATTTCCAAGACTAATACGATCATGTTTTTTATGAAAATGAAGCTATAAATCATGAATTGCACGATGCACATTTCACTAGGATGCGTCTCAAGAGTTAATAAAAGATTATCCAAAGACTCCTTACTCAGGCCATCCTTAATGACTTGTATTTTATCTTCACGATTTATAGATATCATTCCTAAAGAACGATATTGTACATTACAAGTCCATCTAGCACATCGATGGCAAACAAGTGTTATAATAGACCTTGTTAAGAATGGTTACTAAGATACGTCTCAAGAGTCACTTTAACCAAAAAGCTCATTTACTCTTCCATCCTAGTAACAACAATTTTTGCACATGCTTTATGAAAAAAGAAAATACAGTTAGTTAAATTTTTCTTGTCAACTACTACCCTCTCTCCTCAACTAAAATGAGACATTGTCCTCAATGTCGCATTTTGAGGCAGAGCGGGAAAATACTTTTTCAATTTTTCAAGAGTAGTGTCCATTTTAAAATAAGAATTGGAGGAAAGATTCAAAGAAACAGAAAAGAGTAAAGAATTGCACAAATATATACACAAAAATTTATGCGACTCATGGAGGGATTAATTACAGGAATGAAAGATTGTAGTTGGTCAATCAATTGTTCAGTAGTAGCAGCAGAGATTTATCATAATATCCATTAACATTTAACAGACCTATGGGTTCATGGTGAATGTGCAGTTGGGCCCAAGAGGATATATGAAAGATATCTTTCAATTGTCCAGATCACCTGTTAAGGCAATGAAGGCATCAATATGGTTAAGCATTGTATTTATTTAAATGATGTCCTTTTGTGCTAAAACGTTGGGGACAACCCTTACCTTGAAAACATTGTCATTTTTTAGATTCTCGATATCACGGGCCCCATATGAATGCACATGTTTCACAATAAAAAGGTCCTAAAAATACAGCTAGTGACACACCCCCTATTAACCTAAGGCTGCCTCCCCTATACACTAAATGAATCTTGTCTCAGTTAATACCTAACCAAGATGATTTGCTTATTCTAAAAACTAAACTCTTTAATTCTTGCTTTATGAATTCTTGAATTTTCATATGCATCATTTATTATTTCCTCAAGCTCATTTATTTATAATTTTTGCAGTTAACTAGTATCATCAAGATTTAAATTAAAAGTTTTAATAGCCCAATAAGCTTTATGTTCAAATTCCACAAGCAAGTGACAAGGTTTTCTAAAGACTAGTTTATAAGGTGACATATCAAATGATGTTTTATAAGTAGTTTGATAAGTTCTAAAGACTAGTCTATAAGGTGACATATCAAATGATGTTTTATAAGTAGTTCGATAAGTCTAATATGTATCATTAAGTCTTAAAGACCAGTTTTTCCTATTAAGGTTCACTGTTTTCTCCAAAATTTGTTTGATCTTCCTATTAACAAGCTCTACTTGTCCACTTATCTAAGGGTGATAAGGGATGGTAACTTTGTATGTAATTCCATATTTCTTCATTAAAGACTCAAATAGCTTGTTATAGAAATTTGTTTCACCATCACTTATCATGGCTCAAGGGATTCCAAATCAACTCAAAATATTTTCTCTCAAAAACTTTATTACTGTTTTGTTATCATTGTTTCGACTTAAAATTGTCTCTATCCATTTTAAAAAAATAATCCACTACGACTAATATATACAAGAAACCAAATGATGAAGGGAATGGACCCATGAAATCTATAAAAAACACCAATAGTCAAAGATCTTAATCACAAGAATAGGATTTAAAGGCATCATGTGATGTTTTGAAATAAATCCCAACTTTTGACAATTCTCACAAGTCTTGCAGAATGCATGAGTCCTTGAACATGGTAAGCTAGTAAAATAAACAGAAAGTAAAGATTCATCAGGAAAGTAGTCATCGATTGGTATGATGTCAGATTTTGAATTTGTTGTCAATCTTGACAAATGATCTGTGATAATATTTTTGATGTCTTTCTTGTCTTTGATTGTGATATCAAATTCTTGAAGTAACAAAATCCACTGTACCAATTTAGCCATAGAATCTTTCTTAAAAAGAAGATATTTCAATGTTGCATGATCACTAAAAACAACAACAAATGAGTCAACAAGATAAGACCTGAATTTTTCATATGCAAATACTACTACAAGTAATTCTTTTTCAATAGTGGTGTAATTCATTTAAGCACTATTTAAAGTTTTAATTGGATAGTAAATCACATAAGGTTTCTTATCTTTTCTTTATCCTAAAATAGCATCTACGACATAATCACTAGCATCACACATTATTTCAAAAGGTAATGATCAATCAGAAGGTTAAATGACGGGAGCAAAAGTAAGCAAGTTTTTAAGTTTAACAAAGGCTTCTTCACAATGTTCAATCCATTCAAAAATATTATCCTTTGTTAGAAGGTTACTTAAGGGCTTAGATATTACGCTAAAATCTTTGATGAACCTTTTATAAAAATCAGCATGTCCTAAGAATTATCTAACATCTTTAATAGATTTTGGTATTTGCACGTTAGCAATTAACTCGATTTTAGATTTGTCAACCTCAATTTTTTTTTTGATAAAATAATGTGACCAAGTACAATGCTGTTTATTACCATGAAGTGATATTTTTTCTAATTCAGTACAAGATTATTCTCTTTACACTTGCTCAAAACCTTTTCTAAGTTAGTTAAACAATCATCAAATGAATTGCCAAAAACAGAAAAATCATCCATAAAAATCTCAAGAAAATGTTCAACCATATCACTAAATATACTAAGCATGCATCTTTGAAACATGGCTGGTGCATTATATAATCCAAAAGACATCCTTTGATATGTAAAAATACCGAAAGGACATATGAAAGTAGTCTTCTTTTAATCTTCCAATGCAATTTTAATTTGATTGTAATCAGAATAGCCATCTAGAAAATAATAAAATTCATGACCTACAACTCTTTTTAGGATTTGATCCATAAAAGGTAAAGAAAAATGATCTTTTCTAGTCATTGAATTAAGTTTCCTATAGTCAATGCACATGCGCCAACCAGTAACAGTTCTAGTGGGAATTAACTCATTGTTCTCATTTGTTATCACAGTGACTCCAGACTTCTTAGGTACAACTTGGGTAGGACTTACCCATTTGCTGTCAGAAATAGGATAAATGATTTCATTATCTAGAAGCTTAATGACTTCATTTTTCACTACTTCTTTCATATTAGGATTTAGCCTTCGTTGCATTTCTCTAGAGGGTTTAGCATTTTCCTCTAAATAAATTCTGTGTGTACAAATCAAAGGACTAATTCCTTTTATATCAGCTATGGTCCATCCTAATGCTTTTTTGTGCATTTTCAGAGTTTGTAATAACTTACCTTCTTGATGTGCATTAAGTTTGGAAGAGATTATTACCGGAAAAGTTTCATTTTCTCCCAAAAATGAGTATTTGAGATTGGATGGCAACGGCTTCAAATCAGGTTTTGGTGGTTGAACACTTGAAGGTATGGACTTAATTGGTCGTGGTGGCAATTCCTCAATTTGTGGCCTCCAATTACTTGTCTTTGATTCTTCCTGAAAATAAATCATTTCCAAATCATCAGATTCATCAATCTCAATTTCATTGGAAGTGGTTGGAAATTGATCATGAATTAATTTTTCAGTAAAGTCCACTTCCTGTAAATCATTATCATCTCTAGGTTGCTTGCAAATGTTGAAAATATTCATCTCCAATGTCATGTTTCCAAATGATAGCTTCATCAGTCCATTCCTACAATTAATCAATGCATTAGAAGTTGCAAGAAATGGACGTCCTAAAATAACAGGAAATGAATTACATACTTCAACAGGTTGTGTGTCCAAGACAATAAAATCCACAGGATAAATGAATTTATCGACTTGTACTAACACATCTTCAATTATTCCTCTAGGCACTTTTATAGATCTATCGGCAAGTAAAAGAGTTATAGAAGTTGGTTTTAACTCACCTAGATTGAGACTCTGAAAAACTGAATATGGAAGTAAATTCACACTAGCACCAAGATCAAGTAAGGCTCTTTCAATTTTATGCTCTCCAATAAAGCAAGAAATTGTAGGACAACCAGGGTCTTTATATTTCAAAGCATTATTGTTCTGAAGAATAGCACTTACTTGTTCGGCTAGAAAGGCTTTCTTTTTCACATTCAGTTTCCTCTTCACAGTGCATAGATCTTTCAAAAATTTAGCATAGGAAGGAACCTGTTTAATAGCATCCAGCAAAGGTATATTGATCCTTACCTGTTTGAAAATTTCATAAATTTCAGAATTGTGATTGACTTTCCTTTGTTTGGTCATGGCTTGAGGAAATGGAAGTGCTGGCGGTGAATCAGTCGTTTCTTTGCAATTTTCAGATTCAACCCCTTCCTTACCCTCAGAGATTGACTCATCATCTTTCTCATAAGGTTCAAGAGAGGGTTTTAACAACAACAACAACAACAACAACAACAACAACAACAACAACAACAACAACAACAACAACAACAACAACAACAACAACAACAACAACAACAACAACAACAACAACAACAACAACAACAACAATAACAATAACAACAACAACAACAACAACAACAACAACAACAACAACAACAACAACAATAATAATAATAATAATAATAATAATAATAATAATAATAATAGAAGAAGAAGAAGAAGAAGAAGAAGTTGATGAAAACTTTGAGTTGGAAGTTCAATGTAAGGATTAAACAATGATAACAACAACAAATGTCAAGGTTAGAGGATTCACTAATGGTATGTCAAACAAGTATATTATAAACTCTGTTTATTCAATTAGAAACCACAAATAAAGGAGGTTTCAATCAGATTATAAATTGTTAACATGATTACATTAATTATCTTATTCGAATAAGGCTAATACTTGTAAATGTTGTTAGGCATTCATGATTATAACTTATGTTAACAACAAATCAAGTTCATTTCATAGCTCATGTGTCGGTTATACCATACAGTATGAGCTATAAAAGTGTCAAGTATTTGTTATACAAAGTATTATACAACATAAATCTAGATTAACCATTTAATAAGCAAAGTATTAAAACAAGATAACAAATACAAAACATGTTAGTATCAAACATTAAGATCCATGTTAAGTTTACACTATACTTATTCTTACACCATTAATGTAATCTTTTCACCTTGACATAATAAACTTTCCTAAACATAATGAAAGAAACAAAAATAAATAAAAAAATAAAAACATAAATAAGATAAAAGTTAACTAAGTAAAGGAAAGGAAATGAAAGGAAATGAACTTGATATTAATAAAAAACAAAATTTAAGCATTACAAAAATACAAAGAGAGAAAGCAACAACATGATCTTGATCTGGAAAGCAAGATGCCTAAATGCATGGCAAACATTTTCTTTTATAGGCCAAAATTAAGAACTATTGATTTGATGACTAATTGATGAATGGGTGACCAACTCTTGACTTGGTGACAATCCTTATCTTCTCTTGTCTGCCTAAAATGTCATTGATAACTTTAGAATTAGAACCATTTGAAACATGAAAGTTGTAGAAAATTATCTCAACTTTTCAGGAAAAATAATTGAGGTCATTTGGACTTCTAAAACGCCAAATATGGGCCAAACAATGAATAGTGTTTGGGCTGCAGGACAGATTTGGACTTCTTCGTTGTTGCTATAATTTGGACTTGAAAATGGCCTTTTTAAATCTTTGGCTTCTATAAAAGTTGTAGGCCTATATCTTATCTTTCCATCCATATAAAGAAGACCTAAATCTGAGATCTACAGCTTTAGATATAACCCATTTACCAACTAGTGTTCCGATTTGGACTGCACCAACATCTCTTTTCTAAGTTTGGCCATCTCTTTATCCTTTCAATTTCAGTTCTTAAACTCATCAATCAATCCTTTCATTTATATGATAGGCCTGCATTTAAAATGAATATTTACCACAAATTAAAGGTATCTTATATTATTAGATATCTTATTATAAAACATGCTTTAATTAAGGAGTTATTGACACTTCAAGTGTAAAATAATGATATAAAACCTTGATAAAAATGCACTTTTAAGTACTAATCAATATGCAATATTGCTTGTACTTTTTTACAAACTCTACGTGATTTTGTATGCTCAAATCACTCCTATTTTGGATTAATCTATCCATATTAATAAGATAACTTATAATTTTCACTTCTAGCAACCCATTAAAATTTAGTCTTGAGCAACCCTTTTTATTAATTACAATAAGTCGGACTCATGTTGGAATTGTGTAAGGGTAATTTTATGCACTATAACAATACTGTCACCTAAATTCTTAGAACTCAAGATGGTATGCAAGTCAAGCTTACCAAATGACATTATACAAGATACATCTTAATGGAAGATTCATATTATTACATGAAAAGGTAGGTTTACTAGCTAATTGGTGATAAAAAGGTCTCCTATTTACTCATTGATTAACCTCTATGAGATGATGTAAGGCCTACCAAGTATGGATAACATAATCCTATACCATGTCATATCAATATATTAAACACACTAAAGTTAACAATCAAACAAGACCATTAGGGTACCACTACTCCTCCAAGTCTCAAACAAATATGTGCACTCTAGAATAATATTGTGTTTTGCGAAGGCATGCATCCATATCCACTGTAAAATGCTATAATAAAGTATAAATGATATGTTGAACATGAAATAAACAAGCAAAAAATAAAAAGTACATAGAAGAAACAGGAGATTAATAAATAAGAATATAAAGAAACATTTCTAATATAAAACAAATTAGCAAAGCGTAGTCCTAATAACTATTTCCTAGTTGAGTCATTATTCTATCGCACTTGACATCGCAATGATCACTCCTTTTTTTCTATGTTTTTGTATAGAGAGAAAGGGAAAGGAGTATAGAGGAAATGAAATGTACAGGAGTTACCTTCTGTTATTATAGTCACTAGAAATCCTAATTGGTCTTTCAGAGGTATGAGAGAAGGGCTTCTTATGCTAAAAGAAAGATATTATCACTAAAAGAAAGATATTATCACTCAAATGATACTACTTAAAGTAAGTTACATTGTTATTTTGTCTTTTACTCCTAATAGGTGTCGCATGTGGAGCCCATGGTGTGATGGAATGTCAAGGAGTTGCTACTTATCCATTTAGTTCAGGGTCACTAGGAGACCTAGATGGATTGATTTTACCTTAAATTCAAGGTTAAGTGATTGGTTATGGCTAAATAATGTATTAAAACCCTCAGTGCACCTTAACTAAACTAAATTGCATTATATGGTCTGGATGTAGTTTAAAGGTGTTAGGGAATTCCTAACATGTGGTTTGTTTATAGTTCAGAATAAGTATTTACGTTCATGAATAAATCTGGTATTTCAAATTTATTATGGACTTATATGCTCGTGTAAATTCTTATAGGAAAAATCCATGTATGAGTCATAACAAGGTTAACCTATCATAGAAGACGAAAGTGTTTTTCATAACTCATATATTATTAAAAATACTTCAAATTAAAATTGGTGAATATCAAAAATAATTATGAGAATTTTCTAGTTAATTTATAATATTTAAATATCAACCTACTTGTATATCCAATATTTATACTTGAATGTTGATCATTAATTTTTAGAAATATTGACCAAATCCTTAACAATTTCACAAACTTATTGTAAAACCCATGCAAATAATTTTAAAACATGACAAAATATTTTAGATATTAAAATAATGCTCAAATAATTTTTAAGATTTTTGACCATATGCAATTAAAACATTTGGTCAAATGTTTTTTTTATATCTTTTTAACTTTTATCATTTTCCCTTTGTTTATTATTCCTTTAACACAAAATAAAATAAAATGCAAACACACACACATTTTTTTTTTACTATATTTTTAAGCACACCCCACAATTATATATTTACAAAACCCAAAATTTCAAAATTTAACAATAATTTAAAACACACTAAAAATTTAAAACTTTTAAAAATGATCTTTTCAAAGGTTGCTAGAAACTTAAGGGGCATACTAGAAAGATTTTGGGACTGCTGAAACAATGGTGGCGCATGAGTCTTATGCCCTACTATAACTATAGGTGTGTGAAACCACGCGTTATCACATGTGGAAACAAAATGATGGATAGAATTGGAATGATTCATCATTTTCTTCCTCTTCATGCTTGCAATGAGTGTGACTTTTACATTTAAAAGTCATAAAAAATTACAAAACCTAATAACACTTTTATTTCCTCTAATCAGATTTGTATCTATCATTTTAGGAGGCAACCCTGACTTCCAAGGATTAAGGATATTGTTTTTGCCCATTTAATCTTGAAAAAAAATATAATTAATTTTTTATATGAATTTATTAAGATGGTTTAAAGTGCGAACATTAAAAAAATAGTAATTTTGTAAAATAAATATCACAATCATCAATAAATAAGTGAAACATTTTTTAAATTTTGTCGGAGCAACTTCAATATTATTGTTGTTGAAGACCGCCTAATCTTGATAGAAGCGATACAAGGATTTTTGTTTAAAATTGTAATCTAGGTTTTTTTAAAAAAAAAAAAACACTAATTTATGTGTGGCTACCATTTATTGGGCGCTATGGACACAAATCCTAATCTCCTAGCTATTTCAATAGTTGGGTGATTAGTTGGATTCTCCACATACTAGTCGTCTCAATAAAGTTGTGTATGTGTTTGGCTTGCCAGTGATGGATGTAGCTGCTGTTGTTTCCAGCAATGGCTTATTAGCTGGATTTTTCATCTCTTCGCATGGGTTTAAGTCTTTATAACTGTCATCATTGTCCATTAAATGCGCCCTCCACTATCATTGTTGTTTGTGTTTGCTCATACCTTGGGAGAGCTGCAGCAGGTGGTAGCTGGGATTTGACATTTTGTTTTCGCATGGACGGTGTTTGTTAGGTGTTTCAAGTTGGTAGTCTCTCTGAAAATTGTTCCCTCCCATTTTCATGGGACCAGATACGCTCCTTTTCCCGGTTTATGCCTATCGTTTCATGCATGTCTTTTCCCTCCCATTTTCTAGGTTGCATATTTTTTTGGCTATTTTTTTTCACTGCAGACTCTATTTGTGCATTATTTGTAGGGACTGCCACTCATTGTTCTTCAGAATTGGTGTGATGCAGCTATATTTAGGTTTGTTTGAGAGGACCTGCCCAACCATTCGTCTTAGCTTCTAGTTTTATTTTGTAATCTTCCTACATTGTCAGGTTTTTAATTTTTCTAGTCTGCTATTATTACTTTGATATCAGTATCCTCATCTGCTTCTACTGTTTTGCCTTTTGGCTTTGGCTTAATCTTTTTTTTTTTTGCTTCGTTGTATCTAATTTTTTCTTGGTTTTGGCGCTCTTCAACCCGATCATCTGCTTACCATTTTCCCTTTACAGTTTCTTTGCTAACAGGAGAGGATATCCCTTGCTGTTGTCATTTTATACTCGATTCCCTAGTTTGTTTATATTGTTTTTTCTTTCCTTTTTTATCGCCAGCATTTTGGTTGTTTTCTTTGTGTTTGATGATTGTAAATGAACAACGTACTTGTAGCTTTCTTTCTATTCATTTGTAATGAATGAGAGTGTTGGTTTATTTTAATTGTTATTTATTTTGTTGGGATTATTTTATATATATATATATATATATTAATTTTATTTTCAATGAATTTTTTTATTATTTTTTTTTTACTTTCACAAGTTTTTTAAATTAATATTTTTTTTATAATTTTATTGTTCAATATTAAATTGATTAATAATTAAAATTTATAATTGAACATCAATAAAACGAATTCATGGATTAAAATTTTTAAAGGTTAAATTAAGTTTAGAAGATTCGCATTAAATTTGCTTGGTTTCTATTTTTCATAATTGAACATCAAATTAATATTTATTTTTTATTCCATCCTTTGACATTTAGCTTGGTTGAGAATTGAAATTCTTGATTAAGTTAGGGTTTATGATTTTCTCAAGTTTCTAGTTTTAAAAATTAACCTAATTTTAGAAGATTTGCATGAATTACTTGATTTTTTTCCCTTTCTTTAAGCTATATTTTTTAAGTATCTTTTAACATTTATTTAATTAGAGACTAGACTCTTTTATTTTTATTATTTGCTTTCTCTAAGATTTTTTATTGATTTTGAAAATGACAAGAGTTTTCTAAATTTTTTTATATATTGTTTTTTATTAGATATACTTTGACTTATCAACATTAAATTAGTTGAGAATTGAATTTCTTAATTCAACCTAAGTCTATTATACAATGGGTTGAGAGTATTAAATCTTGATATATAATTTAATTGAGCTTTTTTAATATGTTTTCTTGGTTATTATTTTTTTTTTAGGTTTTATTTTTTATTTATTTGTCTTCTATATATATGATTTGTTGTGAATTTAAAATGATCTGGATTATCTTGAATTTTTTTTTTTATTTATTTTTAAAGGTTTTTTTCATCAAGTTTATACCTCAAGTCTTATTTTTTAAAATACATTTGCATTATTAAAATATTTTTTTTATTGATAAAAAAATATTAAACCACATGCCGATAAATCTATTTCGCATAACAAATAAAGAGAGAGTTACTTTAATGAGTTGAAACTTTACAAAAACAACAGTGAGACCATCTATTTTTTCAAGTAGCTAAAACATCTTTGAATCCATATTAATGTATCGACACGAATTCCTTTTTGAACCAGTATTATCAATACTTGGACCAATGCATTTATAAGATATTGTTTTCTTGTGGCTTTCTTTTTATTATTAAGGATATTATGCATACTCATAAGCAGGTTTAGAGAATACCAATCCATACTCGTACATAAACTAGAATCAATATACATGCTAACAGTTTAGGAATTTGGATGTTGATATCTCACCTATATATTCAGTTTTGAGTATTAATTTAAGTACTGTTTAAGAGTATATATTCAAGAACAGTGTATTTTAAATATAAAATGTATTTATTATATATTCAATATAAAATATATATTCTTATATATGTGGGGGTGTTTATTTCTTCTGCATTTGGTCAGGATCGGATTTAGTAATATTAATACTTATTTATTATCCAACAAGTAAGGATTTTGGATATCAATATCTATCAAGTAAGAAGAAGTAAAAAATCCATCTGAGTCTATTCAACTAGATATCTATCAAGTTTGTAAAATATACCATCATAATCCTCATTTCATCGTACTAGTTGAATTGTTATCTACACTAACAAGAACTTGTTAGTAATCGAGCATATTAATAGTCTCATTCATTGACAATTCATAGAATTCAATCGACTAATATAATTTTATAACCCCCCGTCTAAATACTTGTCCATTTCTTTCTTTCTTTCTTTTTCACATCAAATCAAAACAACTCTACACAATTATAGAAAGAAATTTTATTGTTTTAATTTTCAACCTTGGCCAGAACCAACAATTGACGAGGGAGGAATTTGTTTTCTTCTTCTCTTCCATTCTTTAAATTAAATCATTACCGAGCCTTATTTCATGATGACATGCCTTATTTCATGATAACACTAACATTTTTAATTATTCAATAAAATCACAAAATCATTCAAATTAATCTCTTTGGGTGAGTCTCATACCTTGGTTGGATGATGATTCAAGTGATGAATACAAGAAAATCAAAGTTCCCTCCACTTTTCCTTTCCTTGTTTTCAATCCACCCCCAAAAACCCAATTAATCTCCTATTTTGATTACTTATTTCTCCTTTACTCACTTTACTCACCCTAGTACTTTAACCTTTCATTGATGGATTTATCAAAAACAAATAAAAAAATTCAAACAATTCTCACCCTCTCTTGGAAGCAAAAATCGTCGATCACAAGAGGAAAAAAAAGGTATTTATGTTCTACATTTCTATTATTTTCACATTGACCTCTTTGTCTTATGTATCCCATTTTGTCCCCACTACTTTTTCTTCTTAATTAATTTATACCATGTCACCTTTTCCTTTATCCAACTTCACCCCTCTCATATTAATTATATTTATTTAATTTAATTTTACTTGTTTTATTTCTAGATTAATTAATTACTTATTTTATTTCACTCAAGAAAAGTTTTAACTAGGTTTTATAAGTCAAACCTTTGAGTTGCCTTTTACTATAATTAGAAAGTTAAATGAGCTATCTAAAATCACATATCCTAACTTTTCTTAAAAAAAAAATAAGAGCCTCTTTAAAGACTCAAATGAGTGATTTGTTTGTTGCCCCTAAAAAACCAAAATAGAATGCCAAAACATATATACTGCCTATGAACACCATGCTACCTCTTTATTGAGTGTTAGCAAATATTATTCTAGTTAACAATTGAGAAAGCTCAATTCATGTATGTTACTACTATTGATGTTCCTATCGATTTAGTCACTCACTTTATTGAAGCCATACAAAAAACTACAACTAAAAAGAAGTAAATATGTTTTTTGGTGAATTGATATCTAAGGTAGCAATCATAGCCAAAGTACCATTGCATTACAAGAGCCAATAGTCAAAATTTATTCAAAAAGTCTCAAATATAATTGTTTTCAAATTTAAAATTGTGGTGAGTGAAAAAAAAATCACATCCTAAAAAGTTTGTCTCCTCGTCTCCTCTTAGCCAAGAACTCCTCAAACCAGCCCCTTATTCTCTCTTGTAATTGAAAAAATATAAAAACTATCAAATAAGATGTTGAACAAGTGCATTAGTGTATTGTTGGTAAAGATAAGGACTAGGATTGATTCCAAACTAAACGGAGACAAGGATGCAAGAAAGGCATGCATAATAGAGGAAGAAGGAGGAAAGAAGCAACCAGCTAGCCATCAAAATTATTATTATTATTATTATTATTATTATTATTTTGCTTTTCTAGAAATTTACTAATTTTTAATTAGTAATGAATATTTCATATTCTGGTTTGGTTTGTAATATTTGGGATATTTTTTATAGGATAAGAATCTTTATATTGAATATTTGATAAACTTTAAATTTTCTGTATGTTGTTGTATAATAATATTTGATGCATGATAGTTTTTAGACATATTATGAACTATTAGGATGCAGGATGTTGCATGAGGTATTGTTTGAATATGTTATGAACTATTTGCATGAAATATGTTAGGAACTATTAGGATTTTGTTACATAAATATTATTAATTGTTCTCATGTTATATAACATTGTTTCAATTGTATTTCAAGTATATTATAATAAAGTATTTGTTTATAATTGAACTATCTAAACTACTTGTATGCTAATTCATTTTTATTATATTTTGTCACAAATCGGCTAAAATAAGAGATTGTAAATCTCAAAATGATTGGCTTTGATTAGTGAATGATTATTTGTGTTGATGATGATAAATTTATTTAAGTTATTAATTTTTCCAAATTAGAGAAAAAATTATTCAAGTTAATCTTATAGGATATAGCATAATTATTTCTATAATTATCTAGTTTATTTAGATAAATTATATTGAAAGTTCAGATGAGTTTTATCAAAACAAAGATAAATACAAGTTATCCGAAGATAACTATGAGAGAAGTATTTTATAAAATACATTAGTAATCTGTTAAGAATATAATAGACTGCAATTTAAAAATAATAATTATCAAATGTTATTATTCTTATAACATGAATGTGTGTATAAGATAGGATAATCAAAAGTATTTGGGGGAGAAGCACAAGCAATGAAACAAGAGTACCCAACTAACTAGAAAATTATACATAGTTTCATAGCAATTACTTTTGACACACAAATAAAGTGTGAATAAAATTCTCAACAAGATTTGATTGCTAAAGAGTTGAAAAACCTTATGAATCTTAGAGGAGCTTCTGCGTTAACTATAAGCAATTGAATGTTCCAGTTAGCACGACAATAATGAAGGTGATCAAGTGTTAAATATATCCTAATCGACAATGATTAATTAAAAAATTAAAAAAAAGGAAAATTGTTTTTTATTACTAAATAGCTAACTAAGTAATAAATTACACACTTATCCTAATCGACAATGATTAATTAGAAAATATGTAAAATATATTCGTCACACTTGTTCATAGAAAAAAAATGTCTAACTCCCATCAGATTTTCTTGTTTCTCTTCCTTTGACAAGAATACAGGATCCCTCCTCCTGCTTCTCCTTGGGTGGCTGTTGGGTGTTGTGTTCAAAGATAATGTCATCCTAAGCTATGAATCTAAAAAGCTAATATCAGTAATTGAAATCCACGATGAAACAGAAATCTCGTTACCAACAAGGGAATAGGATCTTTTGTCTTTGCTGTTTGTACTTATAGCATATAGCATATGAACACTATAACTTAAATGCACCATTTCTTTTCATTTGCGGCAAGTCTTCAAATTTTTTATCATCTTCTTGAAACCATCCAGCTCTATAACTGAATTTAGAATTTATTTTATGAAGTTCCAAAGAATTGATGGATTTTGCACTGAAATGATACACATTGATATACATATATATATATATATATATATACACATACATATACATATAATGTTATTTGAAATGAGAAGGGAATATTGCACATAGTGAAACGCTGAAAGAGACTTTAAAGTGGACCAAAAAAAACAGGGTTATGAAGAGACTCCACGAAGAAAAAACAAGAAGCAACCGAATCCCTAAGCTATCAAGTTGGCCTTGTTATGTTACGCAACACTTATCCTGTACACTTCTTTGATTCTTTCATAAAGAAGGCATGGGACTACGCATGGCAGGATACAATACAACCAACAACAGTATTTTTAGAAGCCGGTCAGGTTTTATGTCTATTATCTAAAAATAATTGTTTTTAAATTTTAAAGTTATTTGAGATTTATATAATTATTATTTTTAAAATCTGTAAAATTTATTGAAATATATATAAATTAACTTTAATATTTATGTTAATTTAAAAAAAACTAACAGCATCTTCATAGTAAATATTTTATCTTTTCTTCTACGGTTATTATCAAATCATATCCACCATCAAGGACTTTGTTTATTTCAATTTGACTTTTTTATACATAGTTATTAAACTTGAATCGGTCTGGTGGGTTGATTCAGGGGCTGGATTGGTTTAGGTTTGTCAAAAGACCAACCAATATAATGATTCAACCAAACTTGGTGACCTAGAGGGTCAACCCATGACTTGAGTAGCCCAGGTGAGATCCGATGTTTTTTTTCTCTTTAAATATAGGATTTAAAACTCATTAATATATATACATTATGTTTCTAAAAAGAAAATATGTTTTTTCAATGTGGAATAAAAAAACATTTTGATTTAAATACTTCAATATAAAAGGATAATATTTGAAACCTAAAAGTATTATACTCTATATTTCAAAGAAAAAAATTATCTTTTTTTAATGTGAGATTTGAAACCCATTAGTATATATGTTCTATGTTCTATGTTTTTTTAATGTGGGATTTGAAACATATTAGTATGTATATTTCATGTTCTCAGAAAAAAAAATTATGTTTTTTTAATATGGGATACAAAATTTTTTTGATTTAAATATTACTTAAAAGTTTAATATAATATCTTTTCAATGTGAGATAAAAAAACTTTTTAAAATATTCTTTTAAACTTTATTATTTATGATATATATAGCATATATTTAAATGAATTATTTTTGAATTTTTTTATATAAAATATTAAAACTTTATTTTAAAAAAAAATTTATAAGTTAATCTAGGTTGACCCGAGTTAATCCAAGTTGACTTGTAAAACTCCAAACTTCACTCCTTAATCAGGTCAATCCCAAACTGAGTTTAATTTATGTTCACATTATTTATCATTCTCAATTGCATTCTCAATTGCAGTAAGGGTCTTTTAATCTATAAAAAAATTCATGGTAATGTTGCTAGAGAACAATCATTTGCCGATGCAGTGGATCGGGATTTTCCAAGCATCCTTTGGTGTTGCTCCTGCTAGAAAAGGACTCACCTTATATATGTAAACCTTAATATCAAAAGAAAAGGATATTTAAAACATAAAAATGTTCATAAAATCAAAATCAAGTAAACCAAAATATTTCTAAATAATTCATAATTGTTTCCTTGACTTCTTTGTTAATCTCACCGAATAATGTTGAAATCTCAAAATTAACAAGTAACTCTGACAGTTTCCATTTATAAATGGATATTGTGCACTTGATATATGTAGCTTCGCTTTTTATTTAAAAGAAACGATGTACAACTTTTTGTTTTGTCCATAGTCTGCCAAAAAAAAATGTGTGTCGGTTAATTAAGAATAGTGATTATTTACTTTATAAATTAGTAAAGAAAGATAAAATTGATCATCAATAAGGAAAAATAACTAAGATCAGTCTTAAATCATCGCCCAAGAACATCAAAATTCAACAATAAATCAAGATCTATACTAGTTGATATTATATATTGATACACATGTTACGGTCAAAGAATGCGTAAAAGTAAAGAAGTATAAATTATATTAAGATTAGGATTATACAATCTTTATCTACTTGTAACAGTATAATTAGTTCATTCAAAAGCTTAAAATAATGCTCAACCCTATATATACAATTTATTTTTGTAATTTATTCATAGCTTTCACCTACTTATTATTTCATTTTATTTATCTTAATTTATTGCTTTTCTATTTATATATTTTTTTTGTTTCTTTTTTTTCTTTTGTGTCCTTTCCAATTTGTATTTTTGGTATTGTCCTTCTTTTACTCTATATCTATTAAGGCCAAGTTTAGAATTTCACATTCTATTTTATTAGCAAGGTTTCTATCTGTATTTGCTTAGGATTTAATTCTAAATTGTAGTTTCTCCTAAATAAAGGAAAGAAATAAATAACATATAATATACTGATCAAGAATTCAATGATTAATCAGCAAGTTAGCAATAGATAAATAAATTAGCAAGCCCCATGGGACAAGTTTATTAACATCATTAACAAATTTGAAATCATGCTAGAAAGGCCAATTGATAAGAACATTGTTTTAACGATTGATGACCATTCAATTCGCACAACTCATAAATGTCATTATTCTAGCTATGAAGGTTTTGATAACAATCCAAGGCACAAGTTCTAATGTAATAACATGTAGCAAACATGCCATAAAATGACTTTTCATCATCTAGTTCTCAATAACAACTAATGACTATCCTTTCATAAAATCAAATCATTGTATCCTTATGCAGTCTCTCTATAAAGTATATAAGTGCTCATTTTTCATATAATTCTATCTAAAGAAGAAGATGTAGGGTGAAAGGTTGAAAAATTTAGCATACAATGAAAGGCCAAGACCTTTGGTCCAAAAGGCTTGCTGACAATAAATGGCATAAATATGAGCCACACTAGAGGTTATACAAGCTTCGCGAGGAGGATGATAAATTGTCAATGATCATTGGCATCCCCTACGCCTATAAAAATATGAAAACAAGGTTAATTAATCAAGAAAAATACAATGTTTAAATACACTAGTTATAAATAATAATTCTAAACCATACACCTTGCCAATAAAACAGGTTTTGGGGTAAGAAAAGACTAGTCATAAAATCAACAATCAATAACAACAAACATTTATCAAATTATTAACATGTAATGTAATGTTAATGATCAACCATATATAAGATTAATAATAGACAAAATTGAGCCTAATTTAGCAACAAAAAATCAATAACAACAAATACGTATCAAATTGTTAACATGTGATTTTAATGATCTACCACATAAAAAATTAATTATAGACAAAATTAAGCCAAATTTAGCAACAAAACAAGCTAATTGCATTTTACAACTATCAATTCAAATTTAAAACCATCTTTATTCACTTAATTGGTCACTTTAAATCTTGATCAAATAAAGAGACATATTTATAACAAAATTTACAGAAAGATGAAAAATCATCACAAAAATAAAAAGAAATAAAAAACAACAAATCACAATCTGAAAAAATAAAAACAAAGATATTGGTTAAATATACAAGTAAACCAAATATTAAGCATGAGAAATAGTATAAAGTTGTCCGACATACCATTCCAATAATTGAAAAACTAAAATAATAAGTATTGTATGGATATAATAGAAACTCAATCTATGATTATCTATTACCATCCCTAATCTCAAATTTCAAGCTTTCTACAAATAAATTACTTAATTTTGATAGGTTCGCTGAGGATTGTCTGATCCTACAGGATATGAATTGAGACAAAAAGCGTTGCTCTCTACTCTAAATATAACCAAAGAAAAAAATTAAGCTTAATTATTTTATAAACATAATTCATGTCCACGTCTTCACAAATGAGCTTCACCCCTCTATATTATTACATTTGCACAGTGTTGCTCCCCAACCTTGAACCCATTTTGATCGTTTATGTCGCTGGTCTCATTGATTAGGTCTCCCTAGGTTGTTCCATCGCCAAGAAACAAAGCTTCTGGAACATGGAGGCCAAAGCAGCTCAGATATTCAACTTCCTCCGGGATTTAGATTTCATCCATCTGATGATGAGCTCATAGTACACTATTTGAAGAACAAAATCACCTCAAATCCACTTCCAGCATCTATTATTGCTGAGATAGATCTCTACAAGTATAACCCATGGGAGCTACCGAGTCTGTATATTGCTTTTCTGTTGCTTCTTTTTTGCATACGTGCATCTCTTTATAACTATTGCCTACTGACAAACACTTTTTTCTTTCAGTATAGAGAAAGCTTTGTTTGGAGTGGATGAATGGTATTTCTTTACGCCAAGGGATAAGGAAATACCCCATTGGAGCCCGGCCTAACAGGGCAGCAGCTTCAGGTTATTGGAAGGCAACAGGGACAAATAAATTGATTATCAATTCATGCGGAACGACAAAAATTGGTGTTAAAAAGGCTCTTGTGTTCTGCAAAGGACGCCCTCCTAAAGGAATGAAGATAGGCTGGATCATGCATGAATACAGATTGCTAGATGCCTGGAACAATTCCAAGAGAAAAGGATCTATGAGGGTAAGTCGCCGGGTTCGAACTCATGTCTAATTAACCGAACCCTTAGTTATATTTGGTAAAAATGTTAGGCTTGGTAACAACATTTCTCCATGTTGCAGTTGGATGATTGGGTGCTGTGTCGAGTTAGGCAAAAGAATAGCATTCCCAGAAGCACATGGGAAGATCAAAACGTTCCAAGCTCTGCGCCGCCTGGCTTCTTCCCAAGAGTGAATGATCTACAGGATACGAACATCAACCCCAACATTGAGATGATCAGAAATTTTTTTACAATGATTGCCCCATGTTGCCTTACATCTTTTCTTCCCAGGATTTTCCATCCACTGAAAGAGTCTCGAGCATAAACTTCCCAAGTACTGATAAATCTTCTACTTCTCTTGGCAATTTGTTGAACTCACTGAAAAGAAAACATGTGGAAAGAGATCAACAGCGAGAGAATTGTTTTCCACGGAGCAAGAAGCTTAGAACAAAGGCAGATATGGAGGAGGAGGGTGTTTTATCTATCGGAAACGATGGCACAGATGAGAATTTATGTGGAATGCCGGACCAGTCTGAGAGTAGCTGTTTCAGTCCTGTTCAATGGAATCCTCTCGTACAGTACCAGGAGTATAATCACTTCGAATGAAATGATCAGAGGGCGGTCAATGGAGTTTCAAAGACCATTACTTCGCCAGTATATTTGAGTGTTACTCTGTTGAAGTAAACTCAATCCAGAAGGTTAAAGAAGACAGTCACTAGAAGACAGTTACTAGTTGTCACCGTCTAGCCACCAATCGACCAGCCACCAGCTGCATGCCGCCAGCCACCGGCCACCAGCCGCATGCCGCCACTGTCACCGCCCCGCCACCAGCCGCCAGCCGCCAGCCGCCAGCCACCGGCCGCCGGCCGCTTTCACACCGTCGGCCAAAAACCGCCTTCACACTTGATGGTTGAATTTTCTTGTTTTGATTTCGTGTATAAATAGATAGCTAAGCTTATGCAATTAAGTGTGGAGAGATTGAGAGAAACACTAGAGAGAAAGAGAGAAAGAAAGAGGGGTTGTTATTGTAAGCTTTTCATTATTGTAAGCTTGTTGTTCTTGAAATAAAAGAGTGTGTTTTATCCCCTCTGAGTGTTTCAAAGCCACCACAAGTGGTTTCTCCCACCAACAATTGGTATCAGAGCCCCGTTCGTCAGAAAACAGAGGTATTTTTGGGAAATATCTGAATTTTCAAAGTTGTCAAAAACAAGTTTTGATTATTTCAAAGTGTAGAGTTCATCAATACGAACTCAACGGTGCAAAAATCAGATCAATCGGAGCACGGGGTGGACCACACTCTCCGTCTGAAGTTTCAGCACTATAGCCCACGCGCCCCGAGGAAGAAGACGAGTGAGCCACACGCGCGCCATATTTGAGCCGCGCCGAGCCAAGCCTCAAACCGAGACGCGAGCCATATTCTGAAGCCGAGCCGAGCTCCAAGCCATATTCCGAAGCCATGCCAAGCTCCGAGCCATATTTTAAAGTCAAAGTCAAAAAGAATATTCCTTGGAATATTCCCGGTTCAACCCAGCAAACCACCCGAATTGGTTTTTGGACCAGTTCGACCCATTTTTGACCCGTTTTCTACAAAGTCAGACCGATTCCCTACTATTTGGACCATTCTGGATCCATCTACGGTGTCGGTTTTGCCAAATTCAATCCCAAAAGGTGATATAGTCATTTAAAGAGCAAAATGACTATAGAAAATGCACAAACACTCATCCCGAAGCTAACCAAAGACAACTATGATAGTTGGTGCATTAGATTGAAGGCATTCCTTGGTTCACAAGAGTGTATAAACATTGTGCAATATGGTTATGAGGAACTAGAGTCCAAAGAATCAGAAGATGCTCTACTAGAGGTACAAAAGCAAGTCCTCAAAGCCAATAGAAAGAAAGACAACAAAGCAAAGACCATCATTTATCAAGGTCTTGATGAAACGACATTTGAAATCATTGCTTCCGCAGAAACATCAAAAGAAATATGGGAGGCTCTCCAACAAAAATACAAAGGTGCTGACAGAATAAAGAAGATTCGTCTCCAATCTTTACGAGGTGAATTTGAATTGCTACAAATGAAGTCCTCAGAATCCATTTCTGATTATCGCACAAGAATTATGGTGATAGTTAATCAGATGAGAAGAAATGGAGAAGCCCTTTCAGATGCTCGAATTACTGAGAAAATTTTGAGATCCCTAGATCCAAAATTTGATTTTGTTATTGTCGCTATTGAAGAGTCCAAAGAAGTGGACAAGTTAACAGTGGATGAACTTATGAGTTCTTTAAAAGCTCATGAGCAGAAGATTGTAAAAAGAAATGGAGATAAGGCAATTGAGCATGTCTTACAAGCAAAGTTGTCTCTCAAAGACAGGTATGAGCAAGGGGAGACTTTAACAAGTGGATACACCACTCGAGGAAGAAGTCAACAAACACGAGGAGGATTTCAGCGATTTCAAGGCAAAGGTTCTTGGAATACAGGTTTTAGAGGAAGAGGTGGTAGAAACACCGCCAGAGGAGGTCGAGGACAACAAGCATTCACTCCTAGAGGAAGAGGAGGCGGTTACAATAACCGTGACAAGAGGAATATTCAGTGTTATAATTGCAATCAATTTGGCCACTATAGCACTGAATGTCAAAAGAAAGCTCCACTGGAGATACGTGAGCGAGTCAACTATGCAGAAGAGGATATCAACAGTAGAGGAGCAGCTGCATTATTTGTCCAACAAGGACTTGACAAGAATCAAAAGAATATTTGGTATCTTGATTCTGGAGCCAGCAATCATATATGTGGCCAACGAGATTTATTTGGTGATCTAGATGAGACCATACAAGGTTTTGTCACCTTTGGAGATACGTCAAAAGTTCCATTCAAAGGTAAAGGCAACATCCCAATCAAGTTGAAGAATGGCGATCATAGCTACATCGTCGATGTCTACTATGTCTCAGCCATAAAGCAGAACTTGGTGAGTATAGGTCAACTTTTGGAGAGAGGCTATACACTTTATATGAAGAATTGTCATCTAACAATTACAGACTACAATGGGAGATTAATTGCCTATGTGAAAATGTCCAAGAATAGGATGTTTCCTTTAAACATCCAATATGATGCAGCAAAGTGTTTGAGTACCATCACCAACAGTGAAGAATGGCTTTGGCACCTGAGGCTTGGATATCTGAATTTCACAAGTCTGAAGATGCTAGCAAGCAAGAAGATGGTCAAAGGTATGCCCCACATCGATCATCCAGAAGAAGTCTGTGAGAGTTGTGTCCTCAGCAAACATCACAGATCCAGTTTTGCCAAAGAAGTCAACTGAAAAGCAAACAAGCCACTAGAGTTAGTACACATAGATGTGTGTGGTCCTATAAAGCCTCTGTCTACTAGACAAAATAGGTACTTCCTCACTTTCATTGATGATTTTAGCAGAAAGACTTGGGTGTATTTTCTGAAGAGAAAGTCAAAAGTGTTCAATTGTTTTAAAGATTTTAAAGCAATTGTTGAGAAGCAAAGTGGCTATAAGATCAGAACCGTGAGATCTGATCAAGGTGGAGAATATACAGCAAATGACTTTGAAGCCTTTTGTACACAACAAGGCATCAGACATCAAATAACACCAGCTTATACACCACAGCTGAATGGTGTAGCTGAACGGAAAAATCGAACAATTCTTGATATGGCAAGAAGTCTACTCAAAGCAAAGAAGCTGCCCAAGCAATACTGGGCTGAAGCTGTATCATGTGCAGTATATTTGCTGTACCGTTGCCCAACCAGAAGTTTGCAAGCTGTCACTCCACAAGAAGCATGGAGTGGTCACAAACCAAGTGTTACTCATCTTCGAGTCTTTGGTTGTGTGGCATATGCAAAGATCCCAGATGCAAGAAGGACCAAACTCGATGATAAAAGTGAGAAATGCATTTTTGTCAGATATGGTGAGAGAAGAATGGGATACAAGCTGTATAATCCCATCACCAAAAAGGTAATTATGAGCAGAGATGTTATCTTTGAAGAAGATAAAACTTGGCAATGGAATGATGACCAAGAAGTAGTTAAATGGATCAACATTGATTTGATCCTTGAAGACGAAGAAGTACCAACAGTACTTGCAGAAGGTCTGATAGTACCAGAAGATGAGCCACAAAGTCCGGTACATAGATTTCCTGTATTCAACAGGAGAAACACACCAGAATCATCATCAACACCATCATCAGCAGAACCATCATCAACATCCTCATCAGAAGGACCAAGAAAGATGAGAAATCTAAACGAGTTGTACGATGCCACTCAAGTCATGGAAGATACAATTTTGTTTTGTTTCTTTACCTATAAAACAAAGAAGAATGCAAAAGAAGAAGTGCAAAACTACAAAGCCATTGAAGGAAGAAACATTTATCAAAATGAAGTTCATGCTTGGCATGACATCCCTCGATTGAGTTTAAGGGGGAGATTTGTTGAAGTAAACTCAATCCAGAAGGTCAAAGAAGGCAGCCACTAGCTGTCACCCCCCAGCCACCAACCGGCCAGCCGCCAGCTACATGCCGTCAGCCACCGGCCACCAGCCGCTTTCACACCGTCGGCCACAACCGCCTTCACACTTGAAGGTTGAATTTTCTTGTTTTGATTTCGTGTATAAATAGGCAGTTAAACTTATGCAATTAAGTGTGGAGAGATTGAGAGAAACACTAGAAAGAAAGAGAGAAAGAAAGAAGGGTTGTTATTGTAAGCTTTTCATTATTGTAAGCTTGTTGTTCTTGAAATAAAAGAGTGTGTTTTATTTCCTCTGAGTGTTTCAAAGCCACCACAAGTGGTTTCTCCCACCAACATACTCTACGTGGAATAGTATTATATTTGTATATATAGTGGTAACAGTTTGTACAATCAGATAGGTATGGTAATTTGTATTGTACGTATATCTTATGGTGATTAATTTACAACAGATAGCATGAATATACAGCTAGGCTATTTGTGAGGTTCGGGAAAGCTAAAATATTGTTTCACGAGTGTTTTCAAGTTTTTTATTTATATGTATGTATGTATGTATGTATGATAAAATGAGTTCGAGAATTGTTGCAAGGCTTGTATTCCTTAATTTTTCATGTACTACCAGTATTATAAGGTATCAAAGGCAGTACTAGTTATTATTGTAAAATACTAAACTCCGTTCCATGTGTTGTTTCCTTAACATTACTCGTTGGGTCAAGTCCAAGGAAGAAAGTCTTTTCAGGTTTTAATAGATAAATCATAAGCGTTACGCTGTGGTGAGGTTAACTTTTTACCAATATAAAACATAATATTCATGTAATATTAATATTTTAAATGAAAAAAATTTTAAAATTTAGTAATTAAAAAAAATCATGTACACTGTCAGAGCAATAACCTGAAAAGTAAATTTTTTTTAAAGGTTAAACAAAACTAAATTAACTTTTGTTACTTTCAAAACCACAATAAAAAATCTCATAGAATGCGATGAGGAAAAAAACCTAAATGTGGTGGATAAAACTATAAAAAAATAAAATTAATAAAAAAAAGTAAGTTTGTGATGGATAAAACTATAAAAAAATAAAATTAATAAAAAAAAGTAAGTTTGTGATGGATAAAACTATAAAAAAATAAAATTAATAAAAAAAAAGTAAGTTTGGGTGAATTTTATAAATTTGGATTAATTTTTCAAACTCGTCATCTGTTATATTGTAGAATTGTGCTAAACTAAAAAGCTCAATATTCTTCTAATTAAATATTGAATGATAAAATAAATAAATTTAATTTAATTAAGAAACAAAATTCCTTCTAAAAAACCTAAATTTAAAAAATACCAAAAAAATTAGGTAATCTTTGTTATTTTAAAAATAAATATATCTAATAGAAAATAAATAAAATAATATTGGAAGATGAAATTTAAAAAAAAAAAACAATAAACAAACAAGCCCAAATAAACCTTGTAAATCCTAGTTAAACTATCAAACTCGCAATCCGTTAAATTCTTAATCCAAACTCAACCTAGAAGCTCAACCATAAAAGAATCAAATGTTGAAGAATGAAATTAATTAATTTAATTTAATTTAATTTCAAAACAAAACTCTTTTAAAAAAACTAAATTGAACAAAGACCAAAAAAAGCAAGACAATCTGTGTTATTTTCAAAAAAATTAAAAAATCTCATAAAAGTGAATAAAAAATAACAAAATGCTGGAAAATGAAAAAAAAAACTTAAAAAAAAGAAAAAACAAAGGAAGCCTGTGTCAATTTTATAAATCAGAGTTAATCTTTTAAACCTACATACCATTAAATTTTAGACATAGACTCAAATAAGAAGCTAAATACCTAACTAATTAAATCATGTAGAATGAAATAAAAATAAAATAAATCTAAAAAAATGCAAGTTAAAAAAATAGTAATAAAAAAATAAATTTGATAGAAAAAAAACTCAAGAATGATAAAATTGTAAAAATAAAAATATAATTTCAAAAACTATCTTATATAAAACATATAATAATAAAAAAAATATAAACCAAAATCTGACAAATAAAAATCTATTGGGGATGAAATTAAAAAAAAATCTTTAATTTCATAAATTATTTTATATATAAAAAATTGCAATAAAGATAATAAATATAGGATTTTAAGGATAGCAAATCTCAAGGGCTAAATTAATTTTTTTAAAGGCCAACATCAAAAAAATCTAATAGAAGAGAGTAAAAAATGAAAAAAAAAAACATACATACACCAAACTAGTAACAATTATGCTACACATACCATTTATATATTATGCTACACATATCAATTATATATGTAGAGGACGCTGAGACGCGTTGGTCTCACCCTGAAAATAAATACATCCGAATCCAGCAGACATTGTTCAGGAGCTTCCATCTTTTTTTATTTCATTTATTTATGATGTAAGTGTGACCATAGTAAAATCCGGTACTCTTTTTCGTATTGTTATAGTAAGTTGTATTTGAACCTGAATTTTCCGAACAACATATTTGTTGCAGTTGCAAGGGTGCCTGCTAAGTTTCCATGGTTATTCGAAGATACTAAAATATGTAAGTGCTTATTCGTTCCTTGTCACTTCACTTATTTTTCTTCTTTATCTTAGGCTGAAATTTTTTTATTAAAATTATATTTAATTATTTGGAACTACCATAATTATGAAGTAATCAGTTCAATTACAAAAAGATAAAAGTGTATTTTTAGAATACATTAAATGAATATGGTTGATATTTTATAATTATTTACTTATTATAAAATGAATTTTTTTTTTTGCAGGTAATAATATATTTTTAAGTTGCATTTACTAATTTATTGGCCATACGATAAAAAAAATATGTAAAAAAAATCAACCTTATAAAAAATTATTTGATATTATAATTAAATATGACCCATCAAATTAATCTTGAAACCTACCAACTTTCACCATTGTGGTGGTCAAATTTAGAATTAAACTGTGAAAATTATATAAACATATTTCAATATAATTCAATTAACTTGATAGGTTTAGAAACAACATGATCACCAACAAAATGCATAGCTTGGCTTTAAAAAATACTTTTGAGATGACATTTATTTTTTAATATTGAAACAATACATTATATCAAATCAAGCTTCACATCTTACCTGCCAAACACGCAACCCAAGTTATGGACCTCACTTGGTTTAATAATTTTGTTTTTTTTTTTTACTCTTTTTACTAAGTTATACAATAACAAAAATAAACACTCGTATAATTAAAATAAAAAAAAATATTAAAATGTTTGTTCAAGGCTGTTATGACCTCACAAAATAAATTGAAACAAATTATAAATACCAATCGAAACAAATTAAGAAGACAAGTTTAAAATCAATAAATATTGAATGATAAAATTAATAAAAAATAGAATAAAAATCAAATATTAAAAAATCAAATAAAAAATTAAATAAATAAAAATCTTTTACTATTTATATGAACAATAAAAGTGATAAGTCATACCATTAGATTTTTTAGAATGTTGTACTAGATTACAAGCATGAGTTCAGGACATATAAAAAACATTAAAAGTAACAAAAAAAATATTTAAATTGTAGAGAATTATTTGTTATTTTATTCAACACAGTCCAACAAGTCCATTTTTAAAGCTTTTATCTTATTTATTACATGTCTAAAATCAAACCATATAATAATTATCTTGATATAAGCTAGCTAATTTGGTTGATTTAAAAACATCCTGACAACTAGTAAAACAATATCTAAGAATAAAGCTGGAAAAAAGGGATGAAATCGACATTAAAAAATATTTTGACCCAACTTTAACATAAATTTAAAATTAAATTATATAAAAATTACTTTAACATGATGTAATTAACTTGACTATCCTTAAAAAACTTGACTAGCAAGTTAAAAAATAAGGACAATTGAGGAAAACAATATGATAAAATTAACAAGGAAAAAACAAATAATCTAGCAATCTAAAAATTTCATCTCAACTCCTTGTTTAGCCTAAATTTAATATTTAATTATGTAAAAATTATTTCAATATACTTTAGTCAGCTTAGTCAATCTAAAAATAATCTAAGTGATTGTTAAAAACAAATTTGAGAATGAAAATGAAAAAAAATTGAAATTAAAAAAATAGAGGGAAATAAAAGTAGCTAAATTGAAGAGAAAAAAAAAAGTTGTTTGACCATTCATATAGACAGTGAAGCTCCGTAATGATTCGTATGGTATTGAAGTAAAAATGATAAAATATTAACTCCGGCCCAACTTCTGCGAAGACACATCCACTCACCCTTCCTTCTGTCACTTCACAGTCCACAAACCGTTGCATTTAATGCAGGATGGTCCCCAATACGGCCAGCTCTCTATCTTCATTAAACCAATCATATCATGATGCAAATCCTCTTGACCATCCACCAAAAGCATGAGAAATCAACCACAGGGAGGTGAGAGGAGCACCACAATTCCATGACTTGCTAGTTCACTACCAGTAAAATAATCTAGCAAAACTAGAGAAAAGATGGCATTAAAGGAATCAATTGTCCAACCTACTGGGATCCAAATCCCAGCGTTGGTGACTTTTGTCTCAGTTCAACTAAAATCACGAGCAAAGAAGAGGTTATCTCGAAAAATCTCCATGAGGTTTAAGAGCATCATTTGACATGGATATATCCAGGACAAACACTAGAAAAATTGAATCTTAGGATTGTCCTACTTCAGTCTCTAAGGTGGGAAGAGAAAGCAGTCCTATAGAGCCCAATCGATGAAGGCTAAAAAGGAAGTGAGGTGGGGGATCCGAGAATAACAAAATGCAAGATCCATAAGAAACCTTGCCCAGTAATTCCCAAAACACTAATTTATTTTCCATATAGGCACATTGCCCAGTAGCACCTCCGCCAACTTGTTTCTACAACAAACCAAAAATATACTCCTAGATTTTGAACAGGCATGGCAATGTGAGACAAGTCTGCTATTACAAACTTTGGGATGATTTCTATGGGTCAAATTCAGCACGCAAATACCCAAACTGAGAGAAACAAATTGCAAAATATTAAGATATGATAAAAAGTATACGAATGACAAACATACATTTTCAAGTGTGAGAAGTTACTCCCAGCACGATAACAAATCAAATGAAAACACAAGCGCCATTGAAGTCCTCAAATACAAGATTATACCAGAAAAAAGCCAACACTGCCGAACCATGGAAATAGATTTGATAGAGTCTTCATTTTCTTCACTTCTTCAGCACACTGCAAAGGAAGATGATTTTTTCAGAAAAACTTCCCAGTTGACAAACAACAGAAGAGCTGACCGGACATTTGACTTTTAAGGGCAATCTAAAGATGAGCTGACCAGTGGTAATATAGTAAATCAAGAAATCATACCAATTTAGAACCAAGCACAAATTCTTTCCTAGTTTCTCTTGGTAAATCAATAACTTGAAGGTCCCATGACTCATGTACCCCCAACTAAATAACCAGGTCAGAAACCAACAACACTGAAGTTATCATATAAACGCACATAACATGTTAAGATATTACTTTATAAGTCGATGTTGGACCATCTCCTTTCTTCAGTTTACACTTTAAATGTATTACACAGCCATCAAGATGCCAGGTGACCCCAGTCAACAACTGTACAGATTTTATATAAACAGCAATACAATGAAGACCAAATTTCGCATTTGAAATACAATATGCCCTTCAAGAGTTTAGAATCCAATGGAAAGGTGATTGTAATTGTAACAGATCCATAAATGAAATTGTCTCTGGCAAGTGGCCAAACCTCCTTAAGAAGGCAGTTATCTCCAAATTCTCACAACTTCATTGCTCTAGTTCTTGACCATACCCTTTTCATCAATTATTCATCACAAATATCCATACTTTCATTTAGTAGACTTAAACCTCAAAAACTAACGGTATTAGAGCCTCTTAAACTATAAAACTAGAAGACAGACAAGAGTAACAAAATGCACTCAAAAGATTGGGAAATAAAAGCATGAAAAACAGATTTTGTGTTCTTTAAGAGGGTAGAATTCAATGGGTGATCCTAATTTTAACCTGTACATCAAAGTGTTTCTGGCACAAACCTATGAGAAGGAGTTGTACCCTAAATTATGGAGTCCTTGATCTAGTCTTTTAGCATATTGTTTCATCAGTTAGTTACAATATCCAATACTTGATTAACTGATGATTCAACAATTGATGATACTAAGCCTCTACAACTATAAACAATAATATAGGTAAAAGAAGGCAGACAGGATAAACCAAATACATACCTCAAGAAAAAAAGGAGGAAATAATATTAAATTAGAATGCTTCAGATGGAGGACCAACTCAATTGAAATTAAGATGTTTATTTCATTATTTTAACTATATTTTTATGTTTCAATAAAGATTTTGTTTTTGTTTTCTTTCCTATTTAGAGTTCATAAAATTGAGGAGTGCCTATTAAAATACTCTCTATTTGGACAGCTCTTATTATGTCAATGAGAACTTAAGTTGCCACTGCAGGGTTTGATTTCTTTGGGTGTTCTTATTCAACCAGCGGATTCCTGTTGTTTATTCCACCTCAATAAATTAAAAAATAGTAAGAGTTAACATGCTAATTAACATAGCTAAAATAAAGGTGTTAAAACAGATGCTGTACACGCTAGAAATGATTATACAAGAAACAAGTCCATCCATGGAAGATGAAGATGGCACCTGTTCAGGATGAGTAAAGAGACAGTGATTTTCAATGGGGTATCAATATGCATCATAAATCTATGAATACACTTGTAACAAAGACATATCTTCAAATATTGGGACTTAAGAGGATACAAGTTCAACCAAAAATTAAAGACATATTTTTAAGTGACAAAAAATGATACAGTGTGATAATAGATTACAAAAAGAGCACCTACAACAGAATTAAATGAAAAAAATCTGTGTAGCTTCCCAACTGTGGGAGGCTGAGTTGAATTGACTAGTTAATGAAAGTAAAAATTTCACTCTTCTTCTTTGACCCATTTCAACAAATTTCCCAGCATCATACTTCTTTTAAAGCTAGTTCATCCTAGCTATACTATGTGAACTTCCGATAAAAGGATTCTACAGCATCAGTTCATAGCAGAATAAAATACTCATTGAGCCAGGATCTAACAAACATGAACTAATCCTAATTTAAGAATTGCATTGACCAGACATATTTTCTACTAAATCCTACAAAAAAGATTGATTTTACAATGTACAAGGAATTAGAAACAAAGAAAGTTCACCCAAACATAAAGGAGATATTAAGCAGAACATTTGATTGCATATGAATGATGTGGACATGTAAACTACTTATGAAAGTAGTAGGAACTTACTTGTACAAGTAGGCAGCTATTCCGAGGATTATGATCAACAAAACAATATCAATACAGAAATTCCGACTAGATCTCAACTGGAACAGAATGAAAACTTGTGTCAGATTAAAAAATAAGCCTGAATCTGGATGCATCTCAGAAGAATAAACAATCAAACTTTGTTAAAATGAAGCTCAATCACCTGGTTAACAGTGTCTTTAAGTCTAACATTTGTATTCTTAAGGTCGGCAGCTGCCTTGTCCACCTGTAAGGAAGCACAGGGCGCACTTCTTGTAAACTCTATTTCCATCAGAGTGGCACTGAAAATTTAGAAGGATACAGTAATGCTTCTCACCTTAGTGTCAATTTCATCCATCAAAGGAACTTGTCTGTCCATCTCCTGCACATATCACATAGCACAAACAAATTCAAATGCCATGGATAATTACTTATCTGCCAACAATCACTTACAAATAGCCTTGCTTGCACATCCCAAGCTACAACATAATTGCCACACAAAAGGAGAGAAGAAATAAGACATTTATTGAAAATAATACCTCATTCATGTCATGAGCCATATTCTTCAGCGTGTCCAAACCATCTGAAATCATATCCAACCCTTGATCCTGAGGGAATGTCAAAGTTAAAAACATGGGAAATCATAAGCCCAACAACTTCCTTCAATTATAAGATGAAAAACAAACACAATGCTACTTTATATGACTTACCTGCTTCATTTTAAGCATTTCATACTCCTGCCTGAATTGACTAGACGTCTCAGTTTCTTGAAAGTATTCATTATCAAACTGCCCATCTATTACCCAAAGGAAATATACAAGTAGAATACACTAATTATCCATGAACCATGAGCCAACAAGGAGGAAAAGTATCAAACATCACTACCTAAGTACTGAAATAAACTACAAACGATTCAAAACCTTCCCACTCATAACAATCTTAGGAATCATGGGAAATAAAATGTACTATTCACAGTTCAACACAGCTTCAATACAAGTGAACAAATAACCTGAATCAAATTTGATTTCAGCACGGGGAGCTGAAGTCCCCCAACCTCCAGTTTGTTTGGGAGCTGCAGTTCCATCTGGTATAGCTTGAATCCTAACTGGCAATGCAAGGACCAAATCATTTCGTGCAGCAAGTTCTTCTGTAGAAAGTCCTTTAACCTGTCAATATTCCAACCCTGATGCTGTCAATTGTATAATTTGGATGCTAAATACCAATTCATGATAGAAAATCACGGCGATCGAAGAGAAATTCATGTATACTACGGAGGAATCGTGAGTGACATCAATTTCTAGAGTTAATGTATAGCGAGTCAGAGAAAAATCACTTGAAAGAGTTTTCAAAAACTAACCTTCTTTACAGCTAATCTCTGCAGTTTAGGGACTTCCTCAAGTAATCTAGCCTTAGTTCTACGAAGCTCTGCGTTTATAGCAACAGCAGAGGCCTTACTTTTCTCCTTGGAAGCAAGCTCGGCTTTCTGTAGAGATCAAATCACTCGAAATTCAAGAATGAAAGCAGAAATACAGTAATTAACCTTCCAATTAACAGAGACTACACTCCAAAACTATAAATTGATTTAATTAAAGCCTAAATCAACGAGTTGATACTAATTTTGAAACATGAAAGGAATCAATTTGATTACAAAGAGATCGAAGAAACCTGGAGAGCGGCTTCAATGTCAGAATCAATGGCGGCGTAGAGGCGAGCAAAGGCATCGTCGCCTGAGACATTGAGATCTTTTTGCTTTTCAAAGTCGTATTTGTCGTATTTGTTGCAGATCGCGTCTACTCGAGTTAATATGTCAATCACGCTCATTTTATAAGTTTTTATTATTATTATCGGTTAGAAGAAATGAAAGAGAGAAGAGAAGGATTTTGAGTTGAATTTCTTTGGTTTTGAGCTTGTGGTGGTGATTTGAAGGGAATAATTTAGCAAGAAGCGGTTTTCCGGTTCCAATTTTCAACTCTCCGACTCCAAGTAAGGTGAACAGCTACCTGTAATGCACCACTTTTTTATTACGTGGTATTCTCTCTCTTTCATTAGCGCTAGTAAAGAAAGGATTTTGGAGCACATCAGGCTTGGCGTAGTGGTGGAAGGGGTTTGTCTCCTTCAACTACATCTGAGTTTGAACCTTGACGTGCACGTCTATCATCCTCGCGGTGCCTTACATGTCTACTGGGTTTGCAGGGTATTTAATGAGCCGTGGGGATTAGTCGTGGTGCGCGCAAACTGGCCCAAACACCCCACATAAATCAAAAAAAAAAAAAAGGGATTTTGTAGCACCAAGGGTCTTGCCCAGTGCTGGAAGAGAATTGGTTTTTTTTATTGTATTTAGATTTAAGTTTTTATGAGCATATTTATCATTTTTATAGTGTTTTATGTATTAAAATTAAAAAATTTATTTTTTTTATAATTTTAAATTTATATTTTTAATTACATATATAAATGATAACTAGAAATTTATATAATCGTTAATTTTAAAATTTATAAAATTTATTATAATACACATAAGCTGATTTGGATATCCATATTAATTTAAAAAAATTTATAATTTTAAAATAATTTGATACTAATTTCAAAAGAAGTTATAAATACGTTGTTTTTTTACCCCAAAGACAAGCAATTAGTTATTATGTGTGTTTTTTTTCCTAGGATGCTTTAAAAACAATTATGAAATTTTTTATAATTTTATATTGTTTTTATATCAAAAATTAAATTAAAATATATAAAAATATATTATTTTAATATATTTTTAAATAAAAATATTTCAAAAAATAATTTAATTTGATCTAACATGTTGTTATAGTAACTCATCGATTCAAGTTCTAATTTAGATTAAATTTTAAAATGGATTAAACGAGAATTGATATAATATTACTTTAATGATTTGGCAAGTATGTTAATGACTCAATTTCATCTGAGTAAATTTTAATTTGATTTAAAAAAATACAAAACAACATCAATTTATTATTTTTATAAAAAATTAAAAATCACCACAGTAACAATATTTTAAATTCATTGAAGTGAAATCAGATTAGCCTACCCATTAGTGGTCTAGTTCATGGCCTGACTTGATTTAATAATTATATTGTTTAATAAATTTTTTATTTAATCATAAAATAATAAAAATAGATATTAGTATAAAAGATAACAAATAAAATTATAAAAGAAAAATATTTTTTTTATTAAAATTGTCTTTTTGATCCATTTAATTTCTTTACAACAAAATGTTATTTTTATTAAAAACATAATTCATGGGAAAAAAAAGCAAATAACTACTAAAAACTTTATTTTAGAAAATTATAACAATTCGAACTAAAAAGGAAAAGGTATATATTTTTAATTAAAAAACCTAGCTTCTTATTTATGTATATCTTTTTTATTTTCATGAAAACATCTTTTTTTAATGAGAAATATTATTTTTTTAAAACATAAATTATTATGATCATAAAAGAAAATACCAATTAAAAAATCATGAATCCATCACCATTTTGCAACTATATGAAAAAGTATAAGAACAATAAATCTAAGAACAACATATAACAAAAAACTAGGAATATAAATATTTTATTTTTATTCAATATTAATAAGAATAATATTTTAAAAATTATACATATCATGTTAATGCATAATTGTCTTCACAAACAAATCCATAATACATCATAAAAAATAAAAAAAGCATGATCTTTTTAAAAACAATTCTGTGATTTTTAATTACCAACATAGTTTTTAAATAAAAAGCAGTAACAATTAAAATAAAAATCTACGAAAAATTTCAACAATTTGAAATAAATAGAAAAAATATATCTCATAATTTTAACGCTTTGTTTTTAATTTAGTTTTTGTCCAACTATATATTTTTTTTATTTCAGCCAATTTCAACATTTTTTTCTTAACATTTTTTTCTTACATTTTTTCTTAACATTTTTTTCCTTGATTGCATTTAAAATAGTCTCTCAATAGTCTTTTTCTAATATGGCCATTGACTTTTATTTTTTTAATTATTTAGCCGATTTCAATCATTTTTTTATTTTTCTTCATAATTTCAGCCTTGATTGTAATAAAATAGTCCCTCAATATAGGCACATTTTTCAATCTAGTCCATGGCTTTCTAATTTTCATTTATTATCTCACTTTTTCTCTACATTCTCATCCTTAATTGCATTTTTGAATTTTTTTTTCTTTTATCCTTCTTCTTATTTTTTTTCTCTCTTTTTTTTGAAATATTTTTTAACCTTCAATTGAAATATTTTCTTTTTTGGTTTAAATATATTTTTTTCCGAAAATCGGATTAAAACAAAAACATTAGAAGAGAAAGCAACATGTAAATAAAAACAGGCTTGGGGGGGGATAACCTTAAATAAAATCAGTTTAAGGAGATGTTCTGTTTGTGCGAAACTTTACATATAATTGTTTTTTAAGATATAATAAGTGTAGACACCAGTATTGTTCTTTACATATCTCGAATGAGAAGTCTTTAAAAAACCCGATCAATCAAAAAAAAATTCAAGGAAAATTTAAACGGAGATGAAAATCTTGATTAAATTAATTTTTAAAACTATAAAATTTAACCAGTTTGATTTAATTTTAATTTTACAATTAAAATTATAAACCGAATATATTCAATAAAAAAACTAAATATCTATAAAATTCAAGAGAAGTATAAATTAACCTAACCCTAATATAACCCCCTCGTAAAAAAAGACGTTGCCTAGAGAATACTTTTCTCATTCTTTCTTCCCTTTAATCTGTTCTACGCCTCATTTCCATCTCATTTTTCTTTTCTCACACTATCTAGCCAGACACAAGCCAACCACTCCATCTCCCTAGCATCTCTCTTATGTTATCTCCTCTTGTTTGAAGGTAATTATATTGTGTTTATTCAGTTAAATTTCATGCATTTTGGTTGAACATAATTGTCAAAAATACTTACCTTTTGTTATTGTAGATTCTCTAACTCAAAGCTTTCACAACTTGTTCTATGCAAGGATATCAAGGTTTATATCCGGCATTGTTGATATTAATATGTAACTTTTAAAAAATAAAAATTATCAAATTACTTTCTACACCTTTTTTTTTTTTAATTGATACTGAGAAGTGAAAACTAGTGAGTCACAAACAAATAAATAATAGTAAATTATTAATTTTCTAAATCTCATCAAATTTTTTTATTCTATTATTTCAAGTAGATAAACAATTTTATTTTTATGATTTTAAGAGAGAGAGAAAACACACAAATATAATATATTAGCTCATAAACAGGGGGGAATACTCGAAACATTTGATAATTTAAAAAGAGCTATAAAATATAAACCATTATATTATAAATTTAAAAGGAGTTCATATACAAAATTAGATTTACTGATTTTATTTTAAAAAACAAATTAACCAAATCAAACCAAACACAACTAATTTAATTTAAACTGGATTTCAATCTGATCGGATTTATATTTTTCAATATCAATCTAATTTCATGTGATTAGTTTTTTAATCCAACAAGAAACATTCGACTGACTCGTCTTTCCTTCTATCTTTAACAATTCAACTCCATTCCATCAAGGCGGCTACCTCCTCTTAAAAACACAGCCTCCTCCTACTTCCCTCTCCTCAGAAACCCTTCAGTGCACATTCGTTCTTACACCAACTCTCAAAATCTAAGTTCTTTGTTTGTTTTCTTGAATCCATGCAACCATGCAGATCTTCATGAAAACCTTAACAGGAAAAACCATAACTCTCGAAGTCGAGAGTTTTGATGCAATCAACAACGTCGAAGTCAAAATTCAAGACAAGGAAGGCATCCCTTCTGATCAACATCGCCTATTTTTTTTATGGCAAACAACTCTAGGATGAACGTGTCCTTGCTGATTACAACATTCAAAGGAATCCCCACTCACTCCACCTTGTCCTCAAGCTTCACGGCGGCACTCAAATCTTTTGTCATGACACTAACCGAAAAGACAATATATAACTCTTGAGGTTGAAAGCTCTGACTGTTGGAAAATATCCGACACGTATACCATTTGGTTTTTTTAATGAAATAATTAAATCACAACTAAGGTTTAGATTCCATTCAACTTTGTAGGTTAAGCAAATTGCATTTAGATACAAAAATCAGGTTATATATATATAGGGTTAAAGTCTATTTAAAAAAATATGAAAAATCTTATATTTTTTTATCTAAAAGTTAACTCTAAAACTCAACATAGATTAGAATACGGTTTTATTGCATTAAAATGCTTGAGATATTAAAATTATTTTATTTTATATTTGGTATGAGAGCCTCTTTCTTGTTATATTAATTAATATTAACTTGATTCTACATCTATAAATAAGGATATTTTTAATTAATTTGCAAAGGCTTATATTGGCTTGGTAGCTCATATCATGCTTGCTATGATTAAGTTTTCATTGTTTTTATTATTATTATTATTATTTTAACACTAAATCGCAAAATTTATGAAAGCTATTGTTTTTCCAAGATTTGTTAATTACAAATTAAAATCAAGTAGAGCAAGCATTTGATGATTCTTTGCAAACTGTCTTGAATTGTATATGCTCAGAAGTAATGTGCTTCAAACTTTTATTTGCCTGGGCTTGTGTCATTTGGGAATTTCCTCGTCAATAGTGTTTATTAGGGTCTATTGTATCATGATGGTATAGAGCATCAATGTGAGAAGACTCTAAATCTTTTATGACACAATACTATTGATTATTGCATAAATGTGTAAAGTCAATTTCTTATCATGTTCTGTCTAAATTATTATCTATAATTATGAAATTTGTGGAACTCTATGCAAGGAGTTTTCATAATTCCTTTATTGAGATTAATATGTTTATTTGTAGAAAATTACTAAAAAAATCATGGTATAGTTTACGATTATTAAAAATATATCAACTTAAAATTTTTAAATGATAATTAAATATGCTATGTTGAGATTGTGATGGTACTTAATTTAGGAATAACCATAGTATCTTAAGTTATTTTAATAATCATATTAAAGTTTATTAAATTAATATGCTCATAAGGTATATGATTTAATTTTAATTATTTTATAAAAGCAATAACTTGACGCTCTAGAAATAGGTTGTTACTTTTAGGATTTAATTGCAATAAGATAATAAATGGACATTAAATATGAATTTTGTTCTAGACCTTTGAATGTAAATAAGTTTTATTCTTGGTCAATAAATTATTTACAATGTGTGTTCAAGAAAATAAAGGATTGAGACTTGAGAATCCTGAAATTGCTCAAGCTAAAAAAAAATAATATGAAAGGTAAAATGATTTTTAAAATGAAAAAATATTATGATATACAAATAAAATTATTGTCTTATGATTAAGATAATAATTTAGTATCTTGAGTATCTGAGGATCCAGCACAATTAACAGACATTGTAGAGGATTGAAGTTTCGAGCAAATCTTGGTTGTGTGACCCAATTGGTCACAATATTGACATTTTGGCTGAAAATGCCGGTTTGGATTAGGACGGCCTGAATTATTATTGTTGCGCTGACGGTCTCTAAACGAGCCATTTGAGGAGCGGTTTTGTCCTGGTTGGCGAAAAAAACCATTTGCTCTGTTGCTTCCTCTGTTTTGCGGAGATGTAGAAGAGGCGGTTTCCTTGTTAGCAAAGCGGTGGCTGGTAAAGTTTGCAGCAGCCACGAGCTGTTGTGTAGCAGCCTCCATCCTCCTTAAGTAACTCTCATGCCCAACAAGCATATCATGGAGTTCTTTAAAGGCTAGAGATTTTTCTCGTGCTCGAATAGGAGCAATAATTTCACGAAATTCTGGACCTAACCCATAGAGGACGTAGAGGGTTAAGTCATCATCAGAGATGGGGTGATCAATAAGTGCAATTTCATCAACCAAGCTTTTGACTGTATGAAGATAATCTGAAATCGGTTGATTTCCACGCTGGATCAAGGTTAGTTCTTCCTTGAGTTGCATTGCCCTTGTACGCGATTTACTTGCATACAGTGTTGATAATTTTTTCCATGCCTCGTGTGAGGTTTTGGTTGTGGCAATGAGAGGCGTGATGGAGGATGAAGTGGATGCAAGGATGGCGCTGAGAATAAGCTTGTCTTGCCTTACCCACCTTTTTTTTTGTTGTAGACTATGGAGTACCATCTGAGAGAGGGCACTGAGATTCTTCATTAACATAGTCCAGGAGATCATAGCCAATGAGAAGAGCCTCAAACTATGCTCGTCATTGAGGAAAGGATGAGGGTGTGAGTTTCTCATTGATTTGAGTGGTGATGTTGAAAACAACAAAGGAAAGTTCAGGGGAGGAGGTAGGCTGATTTGTGGAAGACATGGGGATGAAATTCTCGTTGGAGAGATGATGCTCTGATACCATAAAGAGTATTAGAATACTTAGAAGTTTACAATGTAATTTTCAACATTGTTTTATTGATACTCAGCCTATAATTATATACTGATGATTACAACGATTACATATTCTATTAAAGAAAGATTACAGCAATAAAAAAAACATTTATGGACAGAATATTTGTATTAATTCACAAGCATGATTGTAGTCTTAGTGTTGTAAATCAATAGCGGATTTCCTTCACACTGATGCTGCAATCACTTGCAGATTTCATGCATCTGCAGATTTCCAAGATCTTCTTTAATAGATTTGTCATAAATCATCGACCAAGAACATAAAAATTCAACAGTAAATCAAGATCTATACTAGTGGATATTATATATTGATACGAACACGGTCAAAAGAATGCGTAAAAGTAAAGAAGTATAGATTATATTACGATTAGGATTATACAATCTTTATCTACTTGTAACAGTATAATTAGGTCATTCAAAAGCTTAAAATAATGCTCAACCCTATATATACAATTTATTTTTGTAATTTATTCATAGCTTTCACTTACTTACTATTTCATTTTATTTATCTTAATTTATTGTTTTTCTATTTTATTTTGTTTTGTTTCTTTTTTACTTTTGCGTTCTTTCCAATTTGTATTTTTGGTATTGTCCTTCTTTTACTCTAAATCTATTAAAGCCAAGTTTAAAATTTCACATTCTATTTTATTAGCAAGGTTTCTATTTGTATTTGCTTAGGATTTAATTCTAAATTGTAGTTTCTCCTCAATAAAAAAATAAAAACATATAGCATACTGATCAAGAATTCAATGATTAATCAGCAAGTTAGCAATAGATAAATAAATTAGCAAGCCCCATGGGACAAGTTTGTTAACATCATAAACAAATTTGAAATCATGCTAGAAAGGCCAATTGATAAGAACATTGTTTTAACGATTGATGACCATTCATTCCGCGCAACTCATAAATGTCATTATTCTAGCTATGAAGATTTTGATCACAATCCACGGGCACAAGTTCTAATATAATAACATGCAGCAAACATGCCATAAAATGACTTTTCATCATCTAATTCTCAATAATAACTAATGACTATGATTTACTAAAATCATTGTATCCTTATGCAGTCTCTCTGTAAAGTATATAGGTGCTCGTTTTTCATATAATTCTATCTAAAGAAGAAGATGTAGGGTGAAAGGTTGAAAAAATTAGCATACAATGAAAGGCCAAGACCTTTGGTCCAAAAGGCTTGCTGACAATAAATGGCATAAATATGAGCCACACTAGAGGTTATACAAGCTTCGCGAGGAGGATGATAAATTGTCAATGATCATTGGCATCCCCTAGGCCTATAAAAATATGAAAACAAGGTCAATTAATCAAGAAAAATACAATGTTTAAATACACTAGTTATAAATAATGATTCTAAACCATACACCTTGCCAATAAAACAGGTTTTGGGGTAAGAAAAGACTAGTCATAAAATCAACAATCAATAACAACAAACATTTATCAAATTATTAACATGTAATGTAATGTTAATGATCAACCATATATAAGATTAATAATAGACAAAATTGAGCCTAATTTAGCAACAAAAAATCAATAACAACAAATACATATCAAATTGTTAACATGTGATTTTAATGATCTACCACATAAAAAATTAATTATAGACAAAATTAAGCCAAATTTAGCAACAAAACAAGCTAATTGCATTTTACAACTATCAATTCAAATTTAAAAACCATCTTTATTCACTTAATTGGTCACTTTAAATCTTGATCAAATCAAGAGACATATTTATAACAAAATTTACAGAAAGATGAAAAATCATCACAAAAATAAAAAGAAATAAAAAACAAAAATCACAATCTGAAAAAATAAAAACAAAGATATTGGTTAAATATACAAGTAAACCAAATATTAAGCATGAGAAATAGTATAAAGTTGTCCGACATACCATTCCAATAATTGAAAAACTAAAATAATAAGTATTGTATAGATATAATAGAAACTCAATCTATGATTATCTATTACCATCCCTAATCTCAAATTTCAAGCTTTCTACAAATAAATTACTTAATTTTGATAGGTTCGCTGAGGATTGTCTGATCCTACAGGATATGAATTGAGACAAAAAGCGTTGCTCTCTACTCTAAATATAACCAAAGAAAAAAATTAAGCTTAATTATTTTATAAACATAATTCATGTCCACGTCTTCACAAATGAGCATCACCCCTCTATATTATTACCTTTGCACAGTGTTGCTCCCCAACCTTGAACCCATTTTGATCGTTTATGTCGCTGGTCTCATTTATTAGGTCTCCCTAGGTTGTTCCATCGCCAAGAAACAAAGCTTCTGGAACATGGAGGCCAAAGCAGCTCAGATATTCAACTTCCTCCGGGATTTAGATTTCATCCATCTGATGATGAGCTCATAGTACACTATTTGAAGAACAAAATCACCTCAAATCCACTTCCAGCATCTATTATTGCTGAGATAGATCTCTACAAGTATAACCCATGGGAGCTACCGAGTCTGTATATTGCTCCTGTTGCTTCTTTTTTGCATACGTGCATCTCTTTATAACTATTGCCTACTGACAAACACTTTTTTCTTTCAGTATAGAGAAAGCTTTGTTTGGAGTGGATGAATGGTATTTCTTTACGCCAAGGGATAAGGAAATACCCCATTGGAGCCCGGCCTAACAGGGCAGCAGCTTCAGGTTATTGGAAGGCAACAGGGACAAATAAATTGATTATCAATTCATGCGGAACGACAAAAATTGGTGTTAAAAAGGCTCTTGTGTTCTGCAAAGGACGCCCTCCTAAAGGAATGAAGATAGGCTGGATCATGCATGAATACAGATTGCTAGATGCCTGGAACAATTCCAAGAGCAAAGGATCTATGAGGGTAAGTCGCCGGGTTCGAACTCATGTCTAATTAACCGAACCCTTAGTTATATTTGGTAAAAATGTTAGGGTTGGTAACAACATTTCTCCATGTTGCAGTTGGATGATTGGGTGCTGTGTCGAGTTAGGCAAAAGAATAGCATTCCCAGAAGCACATGGGAAGATCAAAACGTTCCAAGCTCTGCGCCGCCTGGCTTCTTCCCAAGAGTGAATGATCTACAGGATACGAACATCAACCCCAACATTGAGATGATCAGACATTTTTTTACAATGATTGCCCAATGTTGCCTTACATCTTTTCTTCCCAGGATTTTCCATCCACTGAAAGAGTCTCGAGCATAAACTTCCCAAGTACTGATAAATCTTCTACTTCTCTTGGCAATTTGTTGAACTCACTGAAAAGAAAACATGTGGAAAGAGATCAACAGCGAGAGAATTGTTTTCCACGGAGCAAGAAGCTTAGAACAAAGGCAGATATGGAGGAGGAGGGTGTTTTATCTATCGGAAACGATGGCACAGATGAGAATTTATGTGGAATGCCGGACCAGTCTGAGAGTAGCTGTTTCAGTCCTGTTCAATGGAATCCTCTCGTACAGTACCAGGAGTATAATCACTTCGAATGAAATGATCAGAGGGCGGTCAATGGAGTTTCAAAGACCATTACTTCGCCAGTATCTTTGAGTGCTACTCTACGTGGAATAGTATTATATTTGTATATATAGTGGTAACAGTTTGTACATTCAGATAGGTATGGTAATTTGTATTGTACGTATATCTGATGGTGATTCATTTACAATGGATAGCATGAATATACAGCTAGGATATTTGTGAGGTTTGGGAAAGCTAAAATATTGTTTCACGAGTGCTTTCAAGTTTTTTATTTATATGTATGTATGTATGATAAAATGAGTTCGAGAATTGTTGCAAGGCTTGTATTCCTTAATTTTTCATGTACTACCAGTATTATAAGGTATCAAAGGCAGTACTAGTTATTATTGTAAATACTAAACTCCGTTCCATGTGTTGTTTCCTTAACATTACTCGTTGGGTCAAGTCCAAGGAAGAAAGTCTTTTCAGGTTTTAATAGATAAATGATAAGCGTTACGCTGCGGTGAGGTTAAGTTTTTACCAATATAAAAAATAATATTCATGTAATATTAATATTTTAAATAAAAAAATTAAAAATTTAGTAATTAAAAGAAATCATGCTATCAAAGCAATAACCTGAAAAATAAAATTTTCTTTTAAATATAAAAAAAAACTAAATTAACCTTTATTACTTTCAAAACCACAATAAAAAAAATCTCATAGAATGAGAGGAGGAAAAAAACCTAAATGTGGTGGAAGAAACTGTAAAAAAACAAAATTAATAAAAAAAATAAATTTAGGTGAATTTTATAAATTCGAATTAATTTCTCAAACTCGCTATCTGTTAAATTGTAGAATTGTGCTAAACTAAAAAGCTCAATACTCTTCTAATTAAATATTAAAGAATAAAATAAATAAATTTAATTTAATTAAAAACCAAAATTCCTTCTAAAAAACCTAAATTTAAAAAATACCAGAAAAAAAATTAGGCAATCTTTGTTATTTAAAAAAAAAAGATGAATCCAATAGAAAGCAAATAAAACAATATTGGAGGATGAAATTAAAAAAAAATAAAAAAAAAAAAACAATAAACAAACAATCCCAAATAAACCTTGTAACCCTAGTTAAACTATCAAACTCGCAATCCGTTAAATTCTTAATCCGGACTCAACCTAGAAGCTCAACCACAAAAGAATTAAATGTTGAAAGATGAAATCAATTAATTTAATTTAATTTCAAACAAAATTCTTTTAAAAAAACTAAATTGAACAAAGACCAAAAAAAAGCAAGAAAATCCGTGTTATTTTCAAAACAATTAAAAAATCTCATAAAAGTGAATAAAAAATAACAAAATGCTGGAGAATGAAAAAAAAAACTTAAAAAAAGAGAAAAATCAAGGAAGCCTGTGTCAATTTTGTAAATCAGAGTTAATATTTTAAACCTACAAACTATTAAATTTTAGACATGGATTCAAATAAGAAGCTAAATACCTAACCAAATAAATATTATAAAATGAAATAAAAATAAAATAAATCTAAAAAAAATAATGCAAGTTAAAAAAAATAGTAATAAAAAATAAATTTGATAGGAAAAAAACTCAAGAATGATGAAACTGTAAAAATAAAAATATAATATTAAAAACTATCTTAAATAAAACAAATAATAAAAAAAATATGAACCAAAATCTGACAAATGAAAAATCTATTGGGAATGAAATTAAAATATATATCCTTAATTTCATAAATTATTTTATATAAAAAAAATTGTAATAAAAAGAATAAACATAGAATTTTAAGGATAGCAAGTCTCAAGGGCTAAATTAATCTTTTTAAAGGCTAACACCAAAAAAATCTAGTAGAAGAGGGGAAAAAAATATAAGCCAAACTGGTAACAATTATGCCACACTTACCATTTATATATTATGCTACGCATATCATTTATATATGGCGAGGACGCTGAGGCGCTCTGGTCTCACCTTGAAAATAAATACATCCGAATCCAGCAGACATTGTTCAGGAGCTTCCATCTTTTTTTTATTTCATTTATTTATGATGTAAGTGTGAGCATAGTAAAATCCGGTACTCTTTTTCCTATTGTTATAGTAAGTTGTATTTGAACCTGAATTTTCCAAACAACATATTTGTTGCAGTTGCAAGGGTGCCTGCTAAGTTTCCATGGTTATTCGAAGATACTAAAATATGTAAGTGCTTATTCGTTCCTTGTCACTTCACTTATTTTTCTTCTTTATCTTAGGCATGAAAATTTTTTATTAAAATTATATTTAATTATTTGGAACTACCATAATTATGAAGTAATCAGTTCAATTACAAAAAGATAAAAGTGTATTTTTAGAATACATTAAATGAATATGGTTGATATTTTATAATTATTTACTTATTATAAAATGAATTTTTTTTTGCAGGTAATAATATATTTTTTAAGTTGCATTTATATTATAATATTAGTAGTTAATTAATATATCTACCAATAAATTAGTTATTTACTAATTTATTGGCCATAACATGTTATAGTAGCAGGTGAGATAAAAAAATATGTAAAAAAAAAATCAACTTGTAAAAAATTATTTGATATTATAATTAAATATGGCCCATCAAATTAATCTGCAAACCTACCCGCTTTTACCATTGTCGTGGTTAAGTTTAAAATTAAACTGTGAAAATTATATAAGACATATTTCAATATAATTCAATCAACTTGATATGTTTAAAAACAACATAATCACCAACAAAAATCATAGTTTGGCTTTAAAAAATATTTCTGAAATGACATTTATTTTTTAATATTGAAACAACACATTATATCAAATCAAGCTTTACATCTTACCTGTCAAACACGCAACCCAAGTCATGGACCTCACTTAGTTTAATAATTTTGTTTTTTTTTTTACTCTTTTTACTAAGTTATACAATAACAAAAATAAATACTCATATAATTAAAATCAAAAAAATATTAAAATGTTTGTTCAAGGCTGTCATGATCTCAAAAAACAAATCAAAATAAATTATAAATACCAATCAAAACAAATTAAGAAGACAAGTTTAAAATCAATAAATATTGAATGATAAAATTAATAAAAAAATAATTAATAAAAATGGAATAAAAACCTAATATTAAAAAATTAAATTAAAAATTAAATAAATAAAAATCTTTTACTATTTATATGATAAGTCATACCCTTAGATTTTTTAGAATGTTGTACTAGATTACAAGCATGAGTTCAGGACATATAAAAAACATTAAAAATAACAAAAAAATATTTAAATTGTAGAGAATTATTTGTTATTTTATTCAACACAATCCAACAATTCCATTTTTAAAGCAGTTATCTTATTTATTACATGTCTAAAATCAATAAAAAAAAATATCTAAGAATAAAGTTGGAAAAAAGGGATAAAATCAACATTAAAAAATATTGACCCAACTTTAACACAAATTTAAAATTAAATTATATAAAAATTACTTTAACATGATGTAATTAACTTGACTATCCTAAAAAAACTTGACTAGCAAGTAAAAAAATAAAGACAATTGAAAAAAACAATATGATAAAATTAACAAGAAAAAAAATTTCATCTCAACTCTTTGTTCAACTTAAATTTAAAATTTAATTATGTAAAAATTATTTCAATATACTTTAGTCAATTTAGTCAATCTAAAAATAATCTAAGTGATTGTTAAAAACAAATTTGAGAATGAAAATGAAAAAAAAAATTAAAATTAAAAAAATAGAGGGAAATAAAAGTAGCTAAATTGAAGAGAAAAAAAAAAAGTTGTTTGACCATTCATATAGACAGTGAAGCTCCGTAATGATTCGTATGGTATTGAAGTAAAAATGATAAAATATTAACTCCGGCCCAACTTCTGCGAAGACACATCCACTCACCCTTCCTTCTGTCACTTCACAGTCCACAAACCGTTGCATTTAATGCAGGATGGTCCCCAATACGGCCAGCTCTCTATCTTCATTAAACCAATCATATCATGATGCAAATCCTCTTGACCATCCACCAAAAGCATGAGAAATCAACCACAGGGAGGTGAGAGGAGCACCACAACTCCATGACTTGCTAGTTCACTACCAGTAAAATAATCTAGCAAAACTAGAGAAAAGATGGCATTAAAGGAATCAATTGTCCAACCTACTGGGATCCAAATCCCAGCGTTGGTGACTTTTGTCTCAGTTCAACTAAAATCACGAGCAAAGAAGAGGTTATCTCGAAAAATCTCCATGTAGTTTAAGAGCATCATTCGACATGGATATATCCAGGACAAACACTAGAAAAATCGAATCTTAGGATTGTCCCACTTCAGTCTCTAAGGTGGGAAGAGAAAGCAGTCCTATAGAGCCCAATCGATGAAGGCTAAAAAGGAAGTGAGGTGGGGGATCCGAGAATAACAAAATGCAAGATCCATAAGAAACCTTGCCCAGTAATTCCCAAAACACTAATTTATTTTCCATATAGGCACATTGCCCAGTAACACCTACGCCAACTTCTTTCTACAACAAACCAAAAACATACTCCTACATTTTGAACAGGCATGGCAATGTGAGACAAGTCTGCTATTACAAACTTTGGGATGATTTCCATGGGTCAGATTCAGCACGTAAATACCCAAACTGAGAGAAACAAATTGCAAGATATTAAGATATGATAAAAGTACACGAATGACAAACATACATTTTCAAGTGTGAAGAGTTACTCCCAGCACGATAACAAATCAAATGAAAACACAAGCGCCATTGAAGTCCTCAAATACAAGATTATATCAGAAAAAAGCCAACACTGCCGTACCATGGAAATAGATTTGATAGAGTCTTCATTTTCTTCACTTCTTCAGCACACTGCAAAGGAAGATGATTTTTTCAGAAAAACTTCCCACTTGACAAACAACAGAAGAGCTGACCGGACATTTGACTTTTAAGGGCAATCTAAAGATGAGCTGACCAGTGGTAATATACTAAATCAAGAAATCATACCAATTTAGAACCAAGCACAAATTATTTCCTAGTTTCTCTTGGTAAATCAATAACTTGAAGGTCCCATGACTCATGTACCCCCAACTAAATAACCAGGTCAGAAACCAACAACACTGAAGTTATCATATAAACGCACATAACATGTTAAGATATTACTTTATAAGTCAATGTTGGACCATCTCCTTTCTTCAGTTTACACTTTAAATGTATTACACAACCATCAAGATGCCAGATGACCCCAGTCAACAACTGTACAGATTTTATATAAAAAGCAATACAATGAAGACCAAATAACGCATCTGAAATACAATATGCCCTTCAAGAGTTTAGAATCCAATGGAAAGGTGATTGTAATTGTAACAGATCCATAAATGAAATTGTCTCTGGCAAGTGGCCAAACCTCCTTAAGAAGGCAGTTATCTCCAAATTCTCACAACTTCATTGCTCTAGTTCTTGACCATACCCTTTTCATCAATTATTCATCACAAATATCCATACTTTCATTTAGTAGACTTATACCTCAAAAACTAACGGTATTAGAGCCTCTTAAAATATAAAACTAGAAGACAGACAAGAGTAACAAAATGCACTCAAAAGATTTGGAAATACAAGCATGAAAAACAGATTTTGTGTTCTTTAAGAGGGTAGAAATCAATGGGTGATCCTAATTTTAACCTGTACATCAAATTGTTTCTGGCACAAACCTATGAGAAGGAGTTGTACCCTAAATTATGGAGTCCTTGATCTAGTCTTTTAGCATATTGTTTCATCAGTTAGTTACAATATCCAATACTTGATTAACTGATGATTCAACAATTGATGATACTAAGCCTCTACAACTATAAACAATAATATAGGTAGAAAAAGGCAGACAGGATAAACCAAATACATACCTCAAGAAAAAAAAGAGGAAATAATATTAAATTAGAATTCTTCAGATGGAGGACCAACTCAATTGAAATTAAGATGTTTATTTCATTATTTTAACTATATTTTTATGTTTCAATAAAGATTTTGTTTTTGTTTTCTTTCCTATTTAGAGTTCATAAAATTGAGGTGTGCCTATTAAAATACTCTCTATTTGGACAGCTCTTATTATGTCAATGAGAACTTCAGTTGCCACTGCAGGGTTTGATTTCCTTGGGTGTTCTTATTCAACCAGTGGATTCCTGTTGTTTATTACACCTCAATAAATTAAAAAATAGTAAGAGTTAACATGTTAATTAACATAGCTAAAATAAAGGTGTTAAAACAGATGCTGTACACGCTAGAAATGATTAGACAAGAAACAAGTCCATCTATGGAAGATGAAGATGACACCTGTTCAGGATAAGTAAAGAGACTGTGATTTTCAATGGGGTATCAATATGCATGATAAATATATGAATACACTTGTAACAAAGACATATCTTCAAATATTGGGACTGAAGAGGATACAAGTTCAACCAAAAATTAAAGACATATTTTTAAGTGACAAAAAATGATACAGTGTGATAATAGATTACAAAAAGAGCACCTACAACAGAATTAAATGAAAAAATCTGTGTAGCTTCCCAACTGTGGGAGGAAGCTGAGTTGAATTGACTAGTTAATGAAAGTAAAAATTTCACTCTTCTTCTTTGACCCATTTCAAGAAATTTCCCAGCATCGTACTTCTTTTAAAGCTAGTAGCTATACTATGTGAGCTTCCGATAAAAGGATTCTACAGCATCAGTTCATAGCAGAATAAAATACTCATTGAGCCAGGATCTAACAAACATGAACTAATCCTAATTTAAGAATTGCATTGACCAGACATATTTTCTACTAAATCCTACAAAAAAGATTGATTTTACAATGTACAAGGAATTAGAAACAAAGAAAGTTCACCCAAACATAATGGAGATATTAAGCAGAACATTTGATTGCATATGAATGATGTGGACATGTAAACTACTTATGAAAGTAGTAGGAACTTACTTGTACAAGTAGGCAGCTATTCCGAGGATTATGATCAACAAAACAATATCAATACAGAAATTCCGACTAGATCTCAACTGGAACAGAATGAAAACTTGTGTCAGATTAAAAAATAAGCCTCAATCTGGATGCATCTCAGAAGAATAAACAATCAAACTTTGTTAAAATGAAGCTCAATCACCTGGTTAACGGTATCTTTAAGTCTAACATTTGTATTCTTAAGGTCAGCAGCTGCCTTGTCCACCTGTAAGGAAGCACAGGGCGCACTTCTTGTAAACTCTATTTCCATCAGAGTGGCACTGAAAATTTAGAAGGATACGGTAATGCTTCTCACCTTAGTGTCAATTTCATCCATCAAAGGAACTTGTCTGTCCATCTCCTGCACATATCACATAGCACAAACAAATTCAAATGCCATGGATAATTACTTATCTGCCAACAATCACTTACAAATAGCCTTGCTTGCACATCCCAAGCTACAACATAATTGCCACACAAAAGGAGAGAAGAAATAAGACATTTATTGAAAATAATACCTCATTCATGTCATGAGCCATATTCTTCAGCGTGTCCAAACCATCTGAAATCATATCCAACCCTTGATCCTGAGGGAATGTCAAAGTTAAAAACATGGGAAATCATAAGCCCAACAACTTCCTTCAATTATAAGATGAAAAACAAACACACTGCTACTTTATATGACTTACCTGCTTCATTTTACGCATTTCATACTCCTGCCTGAATTGACTAGACGTCTCGGTTTCTTGAAAGTATTCATTGTCAAACTGCCCATCTATTACCCAAAGGAAATATACAAGTAGAATACACTAATTATCCATGAACCATGAGCCAACAAGGAGGAAAAGTATCAAACATCACTACCTAAGTACTGAAATAAACTACAAACGATTCAAAACCTTCCCACTCATAACAATCTCAGGAATCATGGGAAATAAAATGTACTATTCACAGTTCAACACAGCTTCAATACAAGTGAACAAATAACCTGAATCAAATTTGATTTCAGCACGGGGAGCTGAAGTCCCCCAACCTCCAGTTTGTTTGGGCGCAGCTGCAGTTCCATCTGGTATAGCTTGAATCCTAACTGGCAATGCAAGGACCAAATCATTTCGTGCAGCAAGTTCTTCTGTAGAAAGTCCTTTAACCTGTCAATATTCCAACCCTGATGCTGTCAATTGTATAATTTGGATGCTAAATACCAATTCATGATAGAAAATCACGGCGATCGAAGAGAAATTCATGTATACTACGGAGGAATCGTGAGTGACATCAATTTCTAGAGTTAATGCATAGCGAGTCAGAGAAAATCACTCGAAAGAGTTTTCAAAAACTAACCTTCTTCACAGCTAATCTCTGCAGTTTAGGGACTTCCTCAAGTAATCTAGCCTTAGTTCTACGAAGCTCTGCGTTTATAGCAACAGCAGAGGCCTTACTTTTCTCCTTGGAAGCAAGCTCGGCTTTCTGTAGAGATCAAATCACTCGAAATTCAAGAATGAAAGCAGAAATACAGTAATTAACCTTCCAATTAACAGAAACTACACTCCAAAACTATAAATTGATTTAATTAAAGCCTAAATCAACGAGTTGATACTAATTTTGAAACATGAAAGGAATCAATTTGATTACAAAGAGATCGAAGAAACCTGGAGAGCGGCTTCAATGTCAGAATCAATGGCGGCGTAGAGGCGAGCAAAGGCATCGTCGCCTGAGACATTGAGATCTTTTTGCTTTTCAAAGTCGTATTTGTCGTATTTGTTGCAGATCGCGTCTACTCGAGTTAATATGTCAATCACGCTCATTTTATAAGTTTTTATTATTATTATTGTTAGAAGAAATGGAAGAGAGAAGACAAGGATTTTGAGTTGAATTTCTTTGGTTTTGAGCTTGTGGTGGTGATTTGAAGGGAATAATTTAGCAAGAAGAGGTTTTCCGGTTCCAATTTTCAACTCTCCGACTCCAAGTAAGGTGAACAGCTACCTGTAATGCACCACTTTTTTATTACGTGGTATTCTCTCTCTTTCATTAGCGCTAGTAAAGAAAGGATTTTGGAGCACATCAGGCTTGGCGTAGTGGTGGAAGGGGTTTGTCTCCTTCAACTACATCTGAGTTTGAACCTTGACGTGCACGTCTATCATCCTCGCGGTGCCTTACATGTCTACTGGGTTTGCAGGGTATTTAATGAGCCGTGGGGATTAGTCGTGGTGCGCGCAAACTGGCCCAAACACCCCACATAAATCAAAAAAAAAAAAAAGGGATTTTGTAGCACCAAGGGTCTTGCCCAGTGCTGGAAGAGAATTGGTTTTTTTTATTGTATTTAGATTTAAGTTTTTATGAGCATATTTATCATTTTTATAGTGTTTTATGTATTTATTGGATTTAGAAAGTATTTAATCAACTATAAAATTAGTTATGATACGTATAAATTATAAATTGACCCGAATATTCATATAAATCAAAAAATTAAAAAAAAAATTTGTAACTTCAGAATAATTTGACACTATAGCTTCAAAAGAGATTGTAATTGTGCATTTTTTTTCCAAAGACAAAAAAATAGTTATTATATTATTTTTTTCTATGGTTGTTTTAAAAATAATTTTGAATTTTTTATATTTTTATACCAAAACTTAGCTTAAAATATAAAAAAATATATTATTTAAATATATTTTTAAATAAAAAATATTTTAAAAAACAACTTAATTTGATCTAACATATTATTATAGTAACTTGTCGAATCAAGTTTTAATCAAGATCAAATTTTAAAATAAATCAAGTGAAAATTGATATGATGTTACCTTAATGATTTAGCACATATACTAATGACTCAATTTTATCTAATTAAATCTTGATTTAATTTAAAAAAATTAAAAAAAACAACATCAATTTATTATTTTTACAAAAAAAAAATTACCATAACAATAATATTTTAAATTGACTTAAATTAAATTAGATTAGCCAACCCATCTAGTGATCTAGTTCATGGTATGACTTGATTTCATAATTATATTGTTTAATATATTTTTTATTTAATTATAAAATTATAAAAATAGATATTGGCATAAAAGATAACAAATAAAATTATAAAAGAAAAATATATTTTTTATTAAAATTGTCTTTTTGATCCATTTAATTTCTTTACAACAAAATGTTATTTTTATTAAAAACATAATTCATGGGAAAAAAAAGCAAATAACTACTAAAAACTTTATTTTAGAAAATTATAACAATTCGAACTAAAAAGGAAAAGGTATATATTTTTAATTAAAAAACCTAACTTTTTATTTATGCATTTCTTTTTTATTTTCATGAAAACATATTTTTTTAATGAGAAATATTATGTTTTAAAAACAAAAATTATTATGCATATCAATTAAAAAATCATGAATCCATCACCATTTTGCAACTATATGAAAAAGTATAAGAACAATAAATCTAAGAACAACATATAATGAAAATTATAACAAAAAAACTAGGAATATAGATTTTTTATTTTTATTCAATATTAATGAGAATATTATTTTAAAAATTATACGCTAATGCATAATTGTTTTCACAAACAAATCCATAATATGATCATAAAAAATAAAGTATGATCTTTTTAAAAACAATCCTGTATTTTTTTATTACCAACATGGTTTTTAAATAAAAAGTAGTAACAATTAAAATAAAAATTTACTAAAATTTTAACAATTTGAAATAAATAGAAAAAATATATCTCATAATTTTAACACTTTGTTTTTAATTTAGTTTTTGTCCAACTATATTTTTTTTCAGCCAATTTCAACATTTTTTCTTAACATTTCTTTCATTTTTTTCCTTAATTGCATTTAAAATAGCCCCTTAATAGTCTTTTTTCTAATATGGTCATTGACTTTTATTTTTTTTTAATTATTTAGCCAATTTCAATCATATTTTGATTTTCTTCATAATTTCAGCCTTGATTGTAATAAAATAGTCCCTCAATATAGGCACATTTTTCAATCTAGTCCATGGCTTTCTAATTTTCATTTATTATCTCACTTTTTCTCTACATTCTCATCCTTAATTGCATTTTTGTATTTTTTTTTTCTTTTATCCTTCTTCTTATTTTTTTCTCTTTTTTTTTTGAAATATTTTCATTTTTTATTTAATTTTTTTAAAATGGGTTAAAAATTGAATTAAAACAAAAACATTAAAAGAGAAAGCAACATGCAAACAAAAAAAAAAGGGGGTAGGAAAAGAACAGTGAAACAAAAATAACCTTAAACTCTCTTGATGTAGTTAATATTATAATTGATATAATTAATTAAAATTTTATGGATATAAATTAATTCAGGTTGAATATTGGTTCGGATTGGAGACAAGCACAATAATATCTGATATCCTAAATAATAAACTATTCATAAAATTAATATCTAACTTATATTCAAATCAAGTTGAGCAGATATACACGAAGTTTGTGTGAAACTTTACGTATAATTATTTTTTTAATATATAATAAGTGTAGAAACCACTATTGTTCTTTACATATCTCAAATGAGGGGTCTTTAAAAAAACCAATTAATTTTTAAAAAATAAAAAAATCAAAAAAAATTTAATCAAAAAAGCCAAACCGGGATAAAAAAAAAACTTGATTAAATTAATTTTTAAAACCATAAAATTTAACTAATTTGATTCGGTTTCAATTTTACAATTGAAACTAGTAAATCAAATTTGTTCAATAAAAACAACGAAATATCTACAAAAATCAAGAGGGGTTTAAATTAACCTAACCTTAATATAACCCTCTCATAAAAAGCTGTTATTTAGAGAATATTTTTCTCATTCTTTCTTCCCTTTCGTTTGCTCTGCCCCTCATCTTCATCTCATTTTCCCTTTCCCACACCATCTAGCCAGACACAAACCAACCACTGTATCTCCCTAGCATCTCTCTTATGTTATCTCCTCTTGTTTGGAGGTAATTATATTGTATTTATGTTAAATTTCATGCATTTTAGTTGAACACAACGATCAAAAATACTTACCTTTTGTTAATGTAGAACCTCTGACCCAAAGCTTTCACAGCTTGTTCTACGCCAGGATATCAAGGTTTATATCCGGCATTGTTGATATTAATATATAACTTTTGAGAAATGAAAATTATCAAATTACTTTCTATATCTTTTTTTTTTAATTAATATGAAAAGTGAGAACTAGTGAGTCACAAACAAATAAAGAATAATAAATTATCAACTTTTTAGATCTCATCAACTTTTCTGATTCTATTAATTCATGTAGATAAACAATTTTATTTTTATGATTTTAAGAGAGAGAAAAAACACACAAATATAATATATTAGCCGATAAAAGGGGAAAAAAACATTCGGAACACTTGATAATTTAAAAAGAGTAATACATTAACCAAATCAAACTAAAGCCAACTAATTTGATTTAAACCAAATATCGATCTAATCTAATTTATATTTTTTTAAATCAACCTAATTTCTTTTAATTAGTTTTTTTAATGCAAATTAAACCATGAACACCTCTATCTTGAATGTAGCGTGGAAACTAGTAAGAACAAGAAACATTCGACCGACTCGTCTTTCCTTCTATGTTTAACAATTCAACTCCATTCCATCAAGGCGGCTACCTCCTCTTAAAAGCACAGCCTCCTCCTGCTCCTCCTGCTTCCCTCTCCTCAAAAACCCTTCAGTGCATATTCGTTCTTACACCAACTCTCAAAATCTAAGTTCTTTGTTTGTTTTCTTGAATCCATGCAACCATGCAGATCTTCATGAAAACCTTAACAGGAAAAACCATAACTCTCGAAGTCGAGAGTTATGATACAATCAACAACGTCAAAGTCAAAATTCAAGACAAGGAAGGCATCCCTCCTGATCAACATCGCATATTTTTTTATGGCAAACAACTCGAGGATGGACGTGTCCTTGCTGATTACAACATTCAAAGGAATCCCCACTCCACCTTGTCCTCAAGCATGACGGCGGCTTTCAAATCTTTGTCATGACACTAACCGAAAAGACATTAACTCTTGAGGTTGAAAGGTCTGACTGTTGGAAAAGATCCGACACATATGCCATGTGGTTTGTTTATGAAATAATTAAATCACAACTAAGGTTTAGATTCCATTCAACTTTGTTATTCTGTGAATTTTTCCTTGCATTAAAATGCTTGACATGTTAAATTTTTTTTATTTTACATGTGGTATGAGAGCCTCTTTCTTGTTATATTAATTAATATTAATTTGGTTCTACATCCATAAATAAGGATATTTTTAATTAATTTGCAAAGGCTTATATTGGTCAAGATACGAGGGCAGCATTATCATGCTTGCTATGATTAAGTTTTCATTGTTTTTTTTTTTTTTAATACTAAATCGCAAAATTTATGAAAGCCATTGCGTGGGCAAACCGGTCTGTCCATGCATGTGTTTGATTGCATAAAAAATATGGTTTTGATGTTGGATTTAAAGGTGGCTTTCCAAGATTTGTTAATTACAAATTAAAATCAAGTGGAGCAAGCATTTGATGATTCTTTGCAAACTGTCTCGAATTGTATATGCTCAGAAGTAATGTGCTTCAAACTTTTATTTGCCTGAGCTTGAGTTATTTGGGAATTTCCTCATGTCAATAGTGTTCATTAGGGTCTATTGTATCATGATGGTATAGAGCATCAATGTGTGAAGACGTGTTTTAATATTTATGACACAATACTATTGATTGTTGCATAAATGTGTGAAGTCAATTTCTTATCATGTACGGTCTAAATTATTATCTATAATTATGAAATTTGTGGAACTCTCTGCAAGGAGTTTTCATAATTCTTCTATTGAGATCTATTAATATATTTATTTGTAGAAAATTACTAAAAAAATCATGATATAGTTTACATAATTATTAAAGTATAACAACTTAAAATTTTTAGTTAGTAATTAAGTATGCAATGTTGAGGTTGAGATTGTAGTGGTAATTAATTTAGAAATAACCACAATATCTTAAGTTATTTTAATAATCATATTAAAATTTATTAAATTAATATGCTCATAAGTTACATGGCTTAATTTCAATTATTTTATAAAAATAATAACTTGACCCTCTAGAGAGATTTTGTTACTTTTAGGATTTAATTGCAATAAGATAATAAATGGACATTAAATATGAATTTTATTCTAGACCCTTAATGTAAATAATTGTTATTCTTAGTCAATGAATTATTTAGAATGTGTGTTTAAGAAGATAGAGGATTGAGACTTGAGAATCTTAAAAGTACTCAAGCTAAAAAAAATAACATAAAAGGTAAAATGACTTTTAAAATGAAGAAATATTATGATATATCAATAAAGTTATTGTCTTATGATTAAGATAACAATAACATCTAAAAAGAGGTGAATTAGATATGAAAGGTAAAAATACAATCTAATTTTTTTTTATTTGATAACATACAATTCTAAACACTCAAGCAAATATAAAAGAAATTAACAATATAAATATGATAATTAAAGAGTTAGAGTCTAGAAACACTGTCTAAGTTTTATATAGGTTTAACAAACTTCATACTCTTCTCATTGAGTTTCTGTTCAAGAGTTCCACTATCATATAACATTCTTCTTAGTGAGTGAGACTTGAACTTACACGATATTTTTATAAGTAAAAGATCAAATCTAATCTTTTTATGGGTTTAAGATCAAACAAATCTTTTTCCCAGTAAAGAAGCAAACTCAATCCTCTTCCAAGCTAAGGATCAAATAGTTATCCCTAAACTTTTTACAAGCTAAAGATTAGAGAACCTTATATCAATACTTATTAAAGAACAAGTATTAAATCACTCACAATTTAGTCTCTAAGAGACTTTCCCAGGTGTTTAAAGTATCACTTACACTTTCCATAATATACTCTCTTAGTAGAGTAGATTGGAATAACAATTAAGCTTTTTTGAGGATTTTTGCCAATTCACACTTAAAGTTGTTTTTAGATGATTACAAGTTAAACAAGGGTATTAGAAGTTATTTTTTAGAGGGAGTATGCTTAGGTTTTTTCCGAGTATGTTTAGGTTTTTTCCTTAGGAGTTCCACATCTATTTTGGCCAAAGGAATGACTATTTATAGGCTTATAAATGAAATTAATCATTAGACACAGTTTTTTACATGTTAGAGAATCGATTAGACCGTTTTAGAATAGATCAGATTATTTTAAAGAAGCCTAAGAGTTTTTAGAAATTTTTCAAAAAGGACTAGTGATTAGTACTTAAAAGTGCATTTTTATTAAGGTTTTATATCATCACTTGAAGTATCATAACTCCTTAACTAAAGCATATTTTATAATAACATATCTAACAATATAAGATACCTTTAATTTGTAGTAAATATTCATTTTAAATGCAAGTCTATCACATAAATTAAAAGATTGATTAATAAGTTTAAGAACTAAAATTAAAAGGACAAAGAAATGGTCAAACTTAGAAAAAAGATGTTGATGCAGTCCAAATACTGTTTGATAATTGGGTCATATTTGGAGTTATAGATCTTGGATTTAGGTCTACTTTATATGGATGGAAAGGTAAAATATAGGTCTACAACTTTCATATGGAGCTCAAATTTAAAAAGGTCATTTTCAAGTCTAAATTGTAACAACAACAAAGAAGTCTAAATCTATCATACAACCCAAATATTATTCAGTATTTGGCCCATATCTAGAATTCTAGAAGTCCAAATGACCTTCATTTTTTTTCCTGAAAAGCTGAGATAATTTCTTACAACTTTCATGTTTTCAAGTGGTTCCAATTCTGACATTATCAATGATGTTTTAGGCAGACAAAAGAAGATAAGGATTGTCATCAAGTCAAGAGTTGGTCAACCACTCATCAATTAGTCATCAAATCAATAGTTTTCAATTTTGGCCTATAAAAAGAGGCATTTGTCATGCATTTAGGCATCTTGGTCTCCAAATCAAGATCATGCTCTTGCTTTCTCTCTTTATATTTTTGTAATGCTTAAGTTTTGCTTTCATTAATATTTTATTTATGCCTTTCAATTCCTTTTCTTTACTTAGTTAACTTTTATCTTATTTATGTTCTTATTTTGTTTATTTATTTTTCTTTCTTTCATTATGTTTACGTAAGTTTATTATTTCAAGGTGAAAAGGTTATACTAATGGTGTAAGAATAAATATAGTGTAAACTTAATATGGACTTTAATGTTTAACAATAACATGTTTTGTATTTGTTATCTTGTTCACTCTTTAATACTTTGCTTGTTAAATGACTAATCTAGATTTATGTTATATAACACTTGGTACAACAAATGTTTGGCTCTTTTATAGCCCATATTGTATGGTATAACCGATACTTATAACCGACACCTGAGCTATGAAAGGAACTTGATTTGTTGTTAACATAAGTTATAATCATGAATGCTTGACGAGATTTACAAGTATTAGCATTAATCGAATAAGATGACTAATGTAATCATGTTAACAATCTATAATCAGATTGGAACCTCCTTTATGTGTGGTTTTCAATTGAATAATAAGAGTTTATACTATACTTGTTTGACATACCATTAGTGGATCATCTAACCTTGACATTTGTTATTATCATTATTTAATCCTTACATTAATCTTCAATCTCAAAGTTCTCATCAGCTTCTTTTTCTTTATTATTATTATTATTATTATTACTACTACTACTACTACTACTACTATTGTTGTTGTTGTTGTTGTATTATTGTTATCTATAATTCTTGCCGGGTTATTTATTACTTTGACACTCCTGCACTTGGAAAAAGACAAAAATCTTTTAGTCATGCCAACTAGCCACTTTGATAAACAGCTAAACCATTTTAAGAAGCAATCAAACCATTTTAGCTATATCTAATTTTGTCTTGTTTTTGTGTTTTAGTCTTTTCTTGGATTTTATATATATATAAAAGAATGGCAAGCTCTCTTTGTTGGTGGCCAGCTAATGCTAGTGAAGCATATTTTATCTTACATTACAAGTTTGTTTATGTTATGTGGATATTACAAAGGGTCTTAAATAAGTTGAGTGTTATTTGGCAAAATCTTATTACAAAATCTTGATTGGCAATGTTGATAATAGTTATATTTACAAGCTCTATGTTCTTGACCTTCGCGAATCATTTCCTTACTTGTTTGATGATTTTTTAAATGTTGTAATCCTATATAAATCATCATAAAAGTGTGTGCGCGTGCATTCATCAAAACTATATCAAACCAATATTTAATTATTGACATATAATATATTACTTAATTAATAACATCAATATTCAATTATGTTATCATCAAAACATAATGAAATAATCATTATAGCCATAAGGCTAACAAAAACAAAGTGAAAAAATTAACCAATGTTTCTTCTACAAGAAATGGTGAGTTGTTAAGAAAGATTTTCATAACTATAAGAAATGATTTATAAAGAAAGGTTAACTCAATCTTTAGTATATCATGAATCTTTTTTCATTAAGGCTTCTAGTAATACATAATAGCTTGATTTTAGTTCTATAATCCATATTATTATTATTATTATTATTATTACTACTACTACTACTACTATTAATACTATTATCATGCAAGGCTTTATGAGTCTAAGAAAGCTGAAGGAAAATAAAGGAGGCATTTATTCAAGAAACCAAACACATCCTGATGTTAAAGTTATGAAGAATTTTAGATTAATTTTAAAATCTAGACTTATATTGGATTTAAAAAATATCTTTTATGTTCCATCATCTTCTAAAAGTTTGATTTTAGTTTCTAGAGTCTGTAATGTTGATTATGGATTCTTGTGTGGTGAAAATAATTTTAGTATTTAAGAAAATAAAGTTTTTATTAATGGTGGAACATTAATTAATGGTTTATATACAATTGATTTAAACCCCACTTTTGAGCTCAACTATTTATTAATACATGTTGATTTTTGTATTAAAAATTAAAAGGAGCAAAATTGATGAGGATTCCTCTATGTTATGGAATAGGAAATTAAATCACATCTTCATTGAAAGTATTAAAAGATTAGTGAATGATAAAGTTTTAAACACTCTTGATTTTACTGATTTTGGTACTTATGTAGATTAAATAAAAGAAAAGCACATTAACAAGACCACTAAAGGTTCTATGAAGAGCTTAGAAATTTTAAAAGTCATATATATTGAGTTTTGTAGACCATTTAATACTCCATGCTTAAATTATCAAAAATAGTTTATCTCATTCATCAATTATTAATGTAGATCTATTTATCTCCATCTCTTATTTGATAAGGTTTAAGCATTTGATGTTTTTTAAACCTACATGGCTAAGGTAGAGAAACAATATGAAAAGGCCATAACAATTTGATAACGATTGTAAGGTCAGATGGAGAGTATTATGATAGATAAATATCAGGTCTATTTACAAAGTTCCTTAAAGAAGAGGGTATTATTATATAATATATAATGCCTGGCCTACAACGACAAAATGATGTAGCTAAAAGAAGGAATCATACACTTATGGACATTGTAAGGAGCATGATTAGTAATTATAATATACCATTATTCTTATGAAGTGAAGCATTAAAGAATGGTATGTATATTTTAAATAAAATTTCACCCAAAACTATGTTTAAAACACTTTTTAAATTATAGAATAGATGAAAGCCTAGTTTAAATCATACATATGTATGAGATTGTCTTATTAAGGTAAAGATGTATAATTCTCAACTAAAAAAATTGGATCTAAGAACAAGAATATAGGTTTTAGTATCCTTATCATAGCACAAGAATAGTAGAAGAAAGAAACACTAAATTTCTTAAAGATTTTAATCTTAGTGGGAGTGATTGTTTTTTTATAAAGATAGAATTTGAGGAAAAACAAGATTCAATTGAGTTATATAAAGATAAAAGATAATTGGTTATTGTTTAAAAAATTTATTTGGATAATATTGAACAACAACCCATTCAAGAGCAACCAATTCAAGAGTAATTAGTTTATGATAAGGTAAGCCCACGTAAGAAAATTGAATTAGAAAGATCTTCAGAAACAAGACCAATAATTTTTAATAATTGTGTTATATTCTTTTAAGAATATGACTTTGATGTTGGACCTAAAGATGATCCAAATTTATTTTCACAATCCATGAATGGAGAAAACTGGTATAATTCTATGAAGAAAAAATAGAGGTTATATATAAAAATCAAGCTTGAGACCTCATCTAATTACCATAAGGGTCTAAAGCCATTAACTATAAATGAGTTTATAAAACCAAAAGAGATGCTTCTAGTAATATCAAGCAATATGAAATTAGACTTATGGCTAAAGGTTATACAAAAAAAAAAGGTGTAAACTATCATAAAACTTTCTCTATAGTTTCTAGGAAGGATTCATTTGGAGTAATAATGACATTCATAGCTCATTTTGATTTAGAGCTACATTAGATAGATATGAAAATAACAATGCTAGATTTAGATGAAGAAGTGTAAATAAATCAACCTAAAGTTTTTTGTGATGATACAAATTGTCATTTGGTTTGTAAACTAAAGAAATCTATATATAGACTAAAACAAGCCTCCCAACAATGGTATATTAAATGTCATAATGTTATAATCTCATACAATTTTATTAAGAAAATTATTAATCAATGTATATACCTTAAGATTAATGAGAGAAAATATATATTTTTTGTCTTACATATGTAGATGATATTTTGATTACAAATAGTGACTGGGGTTTACTACATAAGAAAAAATGTTTTTTCTCAAAACTTTGATATGAAAGATTTGGGTAAAGCCTTTTAGTTATTGACATATAGATTTACAAATACAAGTCTAAAGGACATTAAACGATCACAAAATGCCTATATTGAAAAAGATTTTAAAAAAATTTAAAATGTCATATTCCATATTTTTAGTAGTAACAATTATCAAAACGGATATATTCAATTAGAATTAATGCCCATAAAATGAATTGGAAAAGGAACAGATGAGTAACATTCCTTATACATTTGCCGTTGAGGGTTTAATGTATGCATAAGTCTATACAAAACCTAACTTGACATTTACAATAGGAATGTTGGAAAAGTTCCAAAGCAATCTAGGAATGAACCATTAAAAAACTATTAAGAAAGTCATTAGGTGCTTACAAGAAACCAGGAATTACAAGTTGACTTATAAATATATTGATCACCTTGAGGTTATTGGTTATTCAAAATTGAATTTTGTTGACTATGTAAACACAAGAAAGTCTACTTCAAAAGATATCTTTCTTCTTGTTGAATGAGCTATATCTTAGAGAAGTATTAAACAAACTATTATTGCTTTGTCTACTATGAAAGCATCACTCATTGCATGCTATGAAGCAATAACACATGCAATCTGGTTAAGAAATTTTATTTTTTATCTTAAAGTTTTTTATTCCATATCAAGACTAATAATGATATATTGTGATAATCCAACTGTAGGTTTTCTTTTTTAAGAATAGTAAAGTGGGAGTCAAAACAAACATGCCAACATTCAGAATCTCATGACTAAAGAACTGCTAGCAAAATAATATAGGGATCATATGGATTATATAGTCTAGCTAAGCCATTTAATATTTGAATTCATTTTATTTTAGTTAATTATCTAGCCATTTTTCTTTATGTTATTTTTAGGTATTGAAGTGATGTTTTGTGCAAATAAAATATTGTTTATGCATGTGTTTATGTGTTAGAATATATAAAATTGAATCTGAAATACTTATTGGAAATTTATTCATAAAGTTTATTTGTTTATTAAATGTTTATTTTGAAGATGTAATATATTGTAATGCATAAAAGGAAATATTTAATTATAAAATGTAACCGTCAAATTCACATGCAATATTTTTAATTTAAATGTGAATGTTTTTTCACTTACTAAATATTTTAAATTTTATAAAGATATTGTTAGATTTTTCATTTTGTCATATGAACCAAGTAAAAAAATATTAGAAAATATCCTTAAAATAACCTAAATAACATGTAGTTTTGTGATGAAATAATTAAGTGATGACTAAAATTTAAAGTCCATTGAATTTTAGTATTGATTGAATGCATCCATGATCGATAAAAATATAAATATTAGATTATATATAAAAAGTCTCTGACTTAAGCAAAAAAATATTACAAAAAATCTCTTGTTTCTATTCACATGATAACCCTAAATTTTAATATAAATTAGAAGATGTTTTATTATCGAGGATGCTAATTTTTCTAGACTATTACTTTAATACATAATCAATTATAGCAATTTTTAGCATATTAAATTTATCTAATCTTACACTGACACAAATGATAATGTTTAAGTCCAAGATTCAGGACGAGGAAGGAATCCATCCAGATCAGCAGAGGCTAATCTTTGTAGGGAAGCAGCTAGAAGATGGAAGGACCCTTGCTGATTATAATATTCAAAAGGAGTCTACTCTTCATCTGGTGCTGCGTTTAAGAGGAGGGATGCAAATATTTGTCAAGACCCTAACAGGAAAGACAATTACCCTTGAGGTCGAGAGCTCTGATACAATAGACAACTTGAAAACCAAGATTCAAGATAAGGAAGGTATTCCACCTGATCAGCAGAGGTTTATCTTTGCTGGGAAGCAATTGGAGGATGGGAGCTCATGAGGATTATAGTGTTCAGAAGGAGTCTGTTTTCCATCTCGTGCTCCGTCCTCGTGGTGGTGATTTCTGAGTGTAATAATTGTCGTCTTCTTGTTTGGTTGCTCTTAGAAACTCGTTAGATTATGGTGATGTTAGTGTTTAAGTTGCTCTTTTGTTATTCTCTGTTCAATGCTCAGTTTCGAACAATAGGAAATTAAACTCCGACGAGTAATCATGTCTCTTCTGTCAATTTTCAGTTCGATGATTGCTGTGTTTTCTGGTCCCCCTATCTGGGGGTTTGAGTTTGGTGTCACCGCGTGATTCTATATCTTATAGATTTCTGACATGCCAAACTTGATTCTCTGTACTTAAATTGTTTGCATTCTGTGCTTGGGAGGAGAAGTTAACTTAGAATCGATGTTGAGTTTCACATAACGATCATGTTTTTCATCGTTCTCAAATGACAATCACATAAAAGAAAAAAGAAAAATAGACTAATGGAGTTCGCCTGCTACAGATTCAGCAACTGTGTAAACTAAATCACCCTAATAATTCCCAAACACGTTTTATTTTCTAGATCATTAAAGGAGAAATCTGCCATGTCAATGTCACGATGAAAATCGTTGGATTGTATAATTGGAGTGGGAATGGAGGTCAGTTCAAAGTTTCTCCGTGTCTTCTTCTACACCATGTTTTAAGTGTTTGTGAGAACCTAAAATACTGAGGCAGTCCGTCTCCAGCCACCGGTTTCAAATTAAGACCTTAATGATGCTTGTATTCCACCGGACTCGCCTCTGTAGTCATGCAGTGGATGAACAGGGGATATGGTATGCGATGGGGTGCCTGGTGCACTCGTTGCTGGTGTTACAGTGCCCGAGTGTCGATTCTGTTTAACGTGTTGTTTAGCAGTGTGGTGCCAATTTCTCAGGGCCTTGGCAAGTCGCTCATTGAAAATCGTTGGCCGCATGGTTGTACCCATCTGATTTAATGAAATTAGATGGTAACTCTATAATTCAATAAAACAGAGACTAAAGATAGATAATATGAGAAAACAATGCGATGATGATAGAAGGCTGTGCATTGCAAGGCAGCAAGCATACCTGAGTTACCAACGCATACAAAGGAAGAGTCACATAGCTGCAAAAGAATTGAATTATTGCCCTGTTCTCAAATCAGAAAAAGCTTGTGTTATTTGCAAAATTCTGGATGGTTCGTCACAAGTGTGATTCAAAGCTGTTCTGATGAGGGAAAAGCTCACCACATTGTGATCCTCAAAATTAGATCTTCTGGATACTTGTGAAAGCAAGACTTCAACCCGAATTCATACTACAGAGTGAAGGAGAAGAAAGCCAAGAGTTGAATTTAGTTAGCGAAACCAGTTACCAGCAAAATAAACAGTGATAAAGCCAAAAAAACTTGCCCAAGTCCACGCTAAGAAAGCAAACTGGAAAGCATTCTGCATTCACAAAAATGGGCGGACAACAAAGAAAAAGTTAAGAAGAAATGGTTTCAATGTAAGGTTGATCACGAAGCATTGTAAATCGAAATGCACAGAGATACCTGAAAGAGAACGAAATTTATAAGATAAAGAAGCAGGCGTGGATGGTTGAACCAAAAGAGATCGTCCCCTGGTTGGACCACTGGGGTACCCTGCACCACCTGTGTGCCTTGAATCCTCAGACCCATCTGGGTTATAACAACCTGTAGCTTTGTACTCACCGATAAGATAACCTGTAATATAAAGAGTCCACATCAAGCTCGTGGATTTTCCAGTTTTGTAGAGTCAATAATAGAATGACTAACTGGAATCAAATTTTCTGCTTACAATCAGCGGGATGAAAGGGAGCCATAGATAAGAATACCAGCCTGTCCATAACAAACGTTGTTTCAGTTTGGCTTGTGAAAACTTTTAGTTATATATTCGTGATAATGGCAATATGTAAAGAAAATTTGTTTTCTAATGGAAAAACACCATGGAAACTGTTCAACTTCTTCATGCTACAAGAGAGCGCATTGCTAAAATCTTTGAGTCCACAAATGCATGATGTTCAAGAGAAATACTGATTTCAGCTCACCATATGTATTAAACAGTAGGAAAAGAATTGCAAAGAACCAGATGGTTGGGCTGCGAGCACGAAAAAGGAAGGTCATTTTCTTGAATTCTCTGTTACTCTTATCATTTTCAGGAAAGCTAATAATCAATGTAGTGAGTAGGTAACCTGATTCCAACCACAACTTTGAAATCCTCCTCAAGTGATCTTTTGATGTATGTCTGGAAATCGAACTTAATTTGACTCCGAGGTGCCAAACGTGCCTAGAGAGCAATTGCAAAACACAGATACTAAGTATTGAATGAAATCAGTTTTGTATTGATGGGCATCTGATATTAAAATTTACTTACAGTGATAAAGCCATGGCGTAGGGTCAGGTAATCCACCTTTGGAACTGATCTGAGAAATTGTCTGAAGAAACAGACCTGGACAAATGGAAACTTGCTTCAATGGGTTGCAATTGATTATTATCAAGGAGAGCTAGCCAATTGGAATTGGAAGAAGAAAAAACCCAAGAGGGTAAATTTTCTCCCTTACTATCCACAGGAGAATTGGTGAAAGAGTCCAGAAGTTCAGATGCCTCCTTCCAAATGATGTCTCCCTTGCAAACCTAAACCTCTCCGGGTCTGCAGGATGCATTGAATAATAAATCTGTCATTGTTTCAGAAATTATATAGTTAACTTTTATCTTTATAGTTTAATCCTTTTCGTCCAGCTTTTTTTTAATAAATAGAAAATGTTGGAAAAGAAGTAGATATAATGTATAATTTGTCATGGTGGTCAAGAAATTCTCAACGGATTTTCTCCCATGTTCACCATTAATGTGACCATGCCATTTTGAAATCGAAGGAGAATATCAATCATCTTCCTTAACGCTAGAGATTTGCTGGAGGCCCGAAGGTGGCATTTCAGCATGTAATTGTATGATACCCACCATGTGAGAACTGGTAGTTAGATGTTGTCGTCTCAATTTCCCATTTCTTCCATTTCCTCATCTGCAATCCAACAACAGCATACGAAACAACTAAATCCTTGCTCTAAATAACAATCGCACAAGAAAAAGAAAAGTAAAAAGAAACTGACTCTACATGCCTTTGCTCTGCTTAAGGTCAGAGTGATGATGCAACAAAGTACGTGGAAAGCCGCTAGCACAAAGATGAATATGTGAAGTTGCGTGATGCCGTCAGCTGAAACAAGAGAAACTTTACCCTGCAAAGATCAAGAGGTGCCATGGATTAACACCTTACTTTGCTAAAACTTATCACCAGATCGAGTTAGTTTGTTCGTTTTTCTCTTGTATGTGCCCGCCGTGTTGCTTTTTTCATGAATAACTCTGAACTTTTCTTGGCTTCAGGAGCAATTTATTTATAAGTTCTTAGCGCACCAAATTAACCATGAAAATTAAAGTCCGCGCCACCACGATCACAGACAATTACTTAAAAGAATCTAGGCAACATGCCTTCTTAGCACACATGTCAGATCCCCCATTTTCATCCTCTGACGGATCCTTCTCTTGCTTCTTACACGGATGCCAGGTAGCCCCTACAGACTTTGGTACACATATTTCTGAAATAAGTCCTTGTCCTATTGTTAGAAGCAATGACATGAATCCCAATAACATAAGCTCTGAGAAAGGTATACACAAAGGCTGATTCAGTTCCTTGGAAACCAAAAACACAATTCTAATATGCAACATATGCCTAATTTACGAGATTTCAGACCTGATTTGATCTTTTCAAGTGCCTCATAAAGAGCTCGTTTGCGTCTCTTTGTCAGCCACTGCATGCAAAGAACAAAATGTGTGCGTGTGTATCGTTTGAGATATATTCTTAACAAAGAAATTCAAACTATAGCCATTAGGTAGCTAACTTCAAGTCTTACCTTTCCAATTAAATGAATGATGTGTTCGATAATGATTGAAATCAATACCATCACAAAACAAACAACAGCAACCGCCCATGTTGGAGTTTCCTCCAGAGATCGAGCTTTTACAGCCTCCACCATCTAGTGCCAGCTTTCCAAGATTTTTATTTCCACTGCAACTCACTATGTCACAGAACTTTATGCACAGAAGATTAGTCTCTCTCTCTCTCTCTCTCTCTTATTCGTCTAAAGAAATTATAAGGTCCATTATTTATAGACGTGTTTATAAATGAAGAAAAAGGGTACGTCCAATGCCATTGAATGTGAACACTATATGATGAGGAAATAGTGAAGGAGGGGTGGAAGACCTAGACTTTGGAGTTTCGAGATGCGACGAGTTTGATTTTTTGAGGGTGGACTTTAGTTTTTAGTAGAATGATCAGTAGCAGAGATTTATGGTTACCTTTTTGTATTTGTGGTTATCAAACTGGATTCACGAGTTAAATACTTTTGACTTTGTGCGTGATGCATTTTGCCAAACCATTCATGACACTTCGATAGATAAGCATAATGGATACTAAAATCCATTTACTCAAAATTCCCATGTCTCCTGGAAAGAGCATCCAGGAAGAAGACGATACATTATAAAAGCTTAAAAAGAGATCAAAATTCATTGAAAAGAAAGTTAGAAAGATGTTCAACCTATATATACATTTTTTATTTTGTTCCATTGCATGCCATGTCCAAATATTTGTTTGTGTGTTTGATAAAATATTAGATTTAGTTCCTTTTAGCTTAGCTTTGTTTCAAGCCTAGATATTTATATTTCTAATAAGATATTAAACTCAACTTCTTACTTGATTACATTTCAAATCTAAATATTTATAAATCTAATAAAATATCAAATTTAATTTAATATCTTGTAAAGAAATATTTACATCAATATTTGAGACTTCCTCTTTACTTCGATGTAAATAAAAAAAAAAACTTTAACTCCTTAAATAAAAAAAAAAAATCAAGGAACAAATATTATAAATACTATTTGAATCATCTCGGTAACAAATTTATTATCTTCATTGTCTTATAATAAGTTTTCAATATTCATTATATATAAGCTAAGATGGAATATTTTTGTTCTTAAAATTTAATATTGATTAATTATTTTTCACTATAGAATCATTGATTTAACCAACAAATGGTATAAAAAGTCACACTTACAAGGATTGTTTTGTAGGAATCCATGCCTCTGCCGTTAACCCTCCAGGCCATTAGTTCTAGAGAAGAGAAAATTGATATAAAAATGTAATCTTTAATTATCCAAACACTTGAAAATTCAAGTTCCCAACATATTGGATTCCATAGCAAGCCATCATCATTTAGCCCAAACACGGAATATGAGAGACACACCTAAATAGCAAACATTTGTTTTTTTTTAACATACATCAACGTCCACCGTGACACCAAATAAATATACATACATCCATACCAACATACACCAATAGCAGTGGACAACAATTGCGCCAGCCCTTGAAAACAACAGTGGGGAGATCACTTGTAAACAAAAAATCATTCCTTTTCTTTTTCTAAAGCCCGCAACTCTCCGCTTCTTAAAATAATTTATATGTTAAAATATATATAAATTTTTTTTATTTTTTAAAAATTATTTTTAATATTAATATAAAATATATTAAATTTTAATAAAAAAATTTAATTTTTTTAGAATCACTTACGCGTATGCTTACAAGAGGCTGCTTGTTTTTCATTTAAAATTGCTTTTGAATATGTTAAATATATGTTTCGCATGTTTTAATATTATTTTAATTTTAATATATTAATATTAAAATAATAATAAAAAATCTAAAAAAAAATAATTTAATATATTTTCAAATAAAATATATTTTTAAAAACACCTTTATAAAATATTATAAATTATAATATCAATTATTTTTAACTGTCAAGCGTGGGAATCGGAAAGTTTGACTAAGCAAAATAAATGTTGCGTTGAAAAAAATAATGCCGGGCAACTGGGAGTTTGGACCCATCATTTGGACGTTGAAGTGTTTATTTGACCTTAATCAGGCAAATAACGAAGTATTTGAATCGGGAGTTTATATTTAGTTTGTTTAAGACAAATTCAAAACCAGGCCGCACAGAAATTTAATAAAAATAGAAAAAAGAAAACAACGGGTTTCCGCCGTGGTTTTATGGAGCCACCGTTCAGTTTGGGAAAACTCAGATGGGAAGATGAGCTTTGACCGCTGGCGTCTTAAGCAAAAGGCCTTTGACATTAACAACCATCGATTGAAAGTGTTGGCATTGAATTGATATTTATGTTAGACTTCAGTCATAGATAACAAAATTTAGAATTTTGTGAAGTTTTTTTTAAAAAAATTAAAAATTACTTTCTAACAAAATTTTTTTAATATAAGGCATTGACATGGATTAAAAATTAAAGTAAAAAAACCTGTTGATATACTTTTATAAAATTCAAATAAAATTTTATAATGCGCTCAAGTAACTAATGATATCCTATTAGATACTTTATTGAATCCACTTAAAAAAAAATAGATACAAGAAGAATAAAAAAAATTTAGATAAAAATATTCTTATTATTAAAAAAATATAAATTTTTCTTCTTATTTATACGATGAAAAGTCAAATACATAAAACTGAGTCTAAATAAAATGGGCTTTGATTTTATGCCACATGTTTGTGCTCAATTAGGCTTGAGCCGGGTTTAAGTTTTATATAAAATAAATTTTTTATATTACCTTTTATATTACCTATTGGAGCTTTCGTTATGCTATATTGTGGGGATATTTTGAGTTATTTCCATGAGTTCCAGAATTTTGTTTAGAGTAAAACTAAACAAAATGGTTTATTAAAATTCTAGCAATTTCATGAAAATTATTTTATTTTTATTGAGAAATGAGTAATAAGATTTTAAGAATAAAAATTTCATTTTTAATAACAATATTTTTTTTATTTAAATCTAACTAATTACTTAAACAAGTAAGTATCGTTAAAAATATATTTAAGTTTTGTTTATGCAATTTCATTCAACACATGCCTAATGTTTTAAGGTTGTAGTTTGATTGTATTTATATACTCCTATTTGCGGTTAAACTAAACAAAAAAATAATCTAAATTAACATTAAGTTCTATCTTCATATCACTAGTAATAATTACAACAAACTAAAGACTTTATCACCTATTAAAGACTTTATCACCTAGTTTTTTTTATTTAGTTCATGCATTTAAATTTATAAAAACTAGTTTAATAAGTTAGGAGACTTTTAGCAACATTAAACTTAAAATTAATGTTTAACCCTTAATCTAGTTTTTTATGTTCATGCAATTTATTTGTATTTATGTAAAAAAATCATATTGAAATGATGTATCTTAAATATATATCATTTGAACCAAACGATCAGTTTGGGAAAAACTCAGATGGGAAGATGTATCTTAAATATATATCATTTGAACTATATAATTTAGTTTTATATGGTTGTTATACAATTTTAAATTAGATATTTCAAGGGTAAAATTTTAATTCTAAATATTGGGTTATTGTTTATATAAAAAGTATCATAACATCAACTTAAAATTTGAGTGTCCCAATTAATGATGCTTTAATATGTATCATCATCTTTTGATGTACAAGGTAATAAACTTGAACATTATCATCATCTTTTGATGTACAAGGTAATAAACTTGAACATTGGAATGAACTTTAAGAGATAACAACAAAAAATATATTCTATTTGACTATCTTAAACTTGCAAAGTTTTTGGTTAAAAGACACTAAAACTGTTATATAATAAATTTGATCCCATTATTGTTGTATCTATGGACAATGAAATCATAGCAATTTTGTATGCCAAAACTATACCTTAAATGGATCAAACAATATATTTTATGATGTGTATAGTTCAATTAAAAATATAAAAGTATTATCAGAAGCTTTGAATAAAAAATATAAGGCTAAAGATATTGGTATGAAAAAATCATAGTCTGCAAATTTTTAGATATTAAGATGGTGTATTCAAGGACCATGAAATGCCAAGTTTAAGAGTTTTAACTCATCTTGCATGGTACTCATGCTAAAGATATGGTTTTGAGTGAATTCTTCTAAGTGTTTGCAATTATTAAAAAATTATCACTATATTAGAAAGGTTTTAAGGACCATACAAAGTATAAACACAAGGAAATTGAAGTTAAAGACCTTATTTTAAGGTTAATAATAGAAAATGATGGCAAGTTATTTAATAGAAGAGCGGATACTTTGTCAATGACCTAAAAAAATATATAATTAAACAAGTGGTAAATAGCCACAATAAAAACCAAAAGAAAAGAATAATTATGAAAGGGAAAGGAATTGTCAATAAATTCAATGAAAAATATTTTATCTTCACTAAGATTGAACACTTAGATAAGGATATAAAAAATAAGGATCAATAAAGAAATCTTATAAAAGAAAGGATTGTTCAAGTTAATGTCATCGAAATTGAAGTTTTGAAAATGAATATTTGTCTAATGTTATTTTTAAAGTCCAGCTAATAAATAATCTTGAGTAACGGGGGTGTTTATACTAGTACTATAAAATATGTATATGCTGAAAAAACAATATATTCCTCTTATAAAGAAATAGGTGATGAATATTTATACAGAGAGAATTCATCAATTTCTAAGATATTAAACATTGAAAATTTTATATTGAATATGACTTTGGAATAAATTTTTTCTCTCATCAATAAACTTCATGTTATTAATATTAAAAAGAATTTAGTATATGGCTTATCTTCGTAAAAAAAAGAGTATCTTTATAATTATATTTTAAAAATTAATACAATAAATAAAACAAATAAGGATAAGATGAACAATAATAACAATAACAATAATAATAATAATAATAATAATATATCCTTGAACAATCATGTAAAAGACTAAAATATTCTCAATCTTTTTATTTTTTTTTCAAAGGATAAAAATATAATTTCATAATAGTAATGAAGAGTATTTGTAGTTAATAATTTTTATATCCTTAGACTTGAACCATGCATTTCTTACCACAATTCACACAACAATAGTTAGAAGTTATAAAGGGATGATATCCCCTGAATAATTCTTTTATTTTCCCCACATGTTTTACCTCTTTCCACAAGATCATAACCATTGTTTTATCGTTGCATGCTCCACCACACCCTCCTCACCCCCGCAGAAGAGCCTTGGTTTCGTGCATTGCTTCCTTGCAAAGGGAGTTTGTGAAAGTATTCTCATCTTGGAATCAAATGCATTCAAGCAAGATATCCTTTTGCTATTGAATCCCAAAATTTCTTCATTTGCTTTGATGGGTTTTAAAGAGTAGAAAATATTGGATATTCAATCTTGAAGAGGCTTTTTTGGTATATAAATTATAATTGAGATTATATAAAGGGTGATCATAAAAAATTAAAAAAGAGATGAGAGATTTTAATTTTAATCTTTAATATGAGAATTTAGGGGTAGAGTTACTATTTAGAAATTTCTAAATAGAGGATATGTATATAAAAAAATAATTTAATTATTTGTTTAGTTTAAAAATCTTGGTAGATTAAAGATATGAAATGTAATTTTTTTTTAAATATAAATAAAGTAAAAAATAAAAAATTAAAAAAATATAAATAAAGTAAAAAATAAAAAATATATTAGATTCGTTTTTTTCACAATTTATCTCACAAGATATCGATAAATTAATTACATTTTAGGAAAGGTCAAATCACCCAGCGTACAATCAACGCCCAATCCCACACATCACCACCTCACCCATTCCTTCTCTCACCCGTCCGTCACTCAATCACTCTCCTCTCTCATAAACCCTTCCCCCCTTGAAAAAGAGCGCCTCACTTTCCTTCTTCCTTTTCTTGAACTCCAACTCTGCTACTCCTCAGTTTTCACTATGAACCTCTCCTCTCTCCGCCTTGAATCCAACCCTAGGTGGTCCTCCCATGCCGCCCACTTCCCGGCCCACCACAGGCTCAACCCCAGTTTCCGAAGAAACTTCGTATCATGCTCGTCCATCAAACCCTCTGCCTCTTCCTCCTTAAGTGTTGCCGAGTCATTCACTAGAGACTCAGCTAGTCGAATTGAATCATTGAGTCAAGTTTCCGGCGTCTTAGGCTCCCAATGGGGTGATGAAGGCAAAGGCAAACTGGTCGACATCTTGGCCGAACATTTCGACATAGTTGCTCGCTGCCAGGTATAGCTTCATACCCATCTCGCTTATAGAACTGAATTATTTTTACTTCAAATATCTACTGGGATTTCTGTTTTTTTTTTTTAATTTATTGAAGTTACGGTTAATTTGCAGGGCGGAGCGAATGCCGGTCACACTATTTATAACTCGGAAGGAAAGAAATTCGCATTACACCTTGTTCCTTCTGGAATTCTTAACGAGGATACTCTTTGTGTAATTGGGAATGGGGTTGTTGTCCATTTGCCAGGTTTGTTTAAGGAGATTGATGGGTTAGAAGCTAATGGGGTTTCTTGTACGGGTAGAATATTAGTGTCTGATCGTGCACATCTGTTGTTTGATTTTCATCAAGACGTAGATGGGCTTAGAGAAGCTGAGCTAGCAAAATCTTTTATTGGGACTACTAGGAGAGGGATTGGACCATGCTATTCGAGTAAGGTGATTAGGAATGGGATTAGAGTATGTGATTTGAGGCATATGGATACTTTTCCTCAAAAGCTTGATGCTCTGTTATCAGATGTTGCTTCGAGATTTGAGAGTTTTAAATATGGTCCTGAAATGCTGAAGGAAGAAGTTGAGAGGTATAAGAGGTTTGCTGAAAGGTTGGAGCCGTTCATTACTGATACAGTACATTTTATGAACGATTCCATTGCAAAGAAGAAGAAAATTTTGGTTGAAGGTGGTCAAGCTACCATGTTAGATATTGATTTTGGAACTTACCCTTTTGTGACTTCCTCGAGCCCATCAGCTGGTGGGATCTGTACTGGTCTTGGCATTGCTCCCCGAGTTGTTGGTGATCTCATTGGAGTGGTAAATAGATACTTCCTTTGTTTATTTTAATCTTTTTTTCTTACTACGTTTTAGAGCCTTTTTGTCCTTCTCTTTTGTATTATTAGTGTGCTGGTGATTGCTACTAAGACTTCATATTTTAGCACAAGAGATTTTCATAGTATACATGATAGCTCTATTGCTTTCTTCCTAAGAAATATTTTCCTATTAGGAGATTTAGATGAAGCTTTATGGAAAATGCATTGATAAAATTTGCCTTTTAAGTTGAAAGAAGACAAGAAATGTGTATTGATTATAGTATTAATAGATAAATGGTAACAGGTAAATTGGAATGCCTTATGATGCTCATTCTAGCTTGTTGCATCAATTTGCTTGCAGGTAAAAGCTTACACTTCAAGGGTTGGTTCTGGTCCCTTTCCTACTGAGATATTGGGTCACGGTGGTGACCTCCTAAGGTTTGCTGGGCAGGAGTTTGGAACAACTACTGGTCGACCTCGACGTTGTGGTTGGCTTGATGTAGTTGCGTTGAAGTATGTTTGTCAGATTAATGGCTTTTCTTCTCTGAACCTCACCAAACTCGACGTGTTGTCAGAATTCTCTGAAATCCAAATAGGTGTTTCTTATAAACAAATTGATGGTACACCAGTGGAATCATTTCCAGGAGATCTCTGTCTCCTGGAACAATTAAAGGTAACCTTATCCTTTCCCATTTTCAGATTATATTATAACCAGCCAAGTTTTTGAATAACAGGGGCATAGTGGATGAAAAGCCTTGTTCCAACTGTTCCTTCGTCATTCCATTGTGGTCCCAGCTGTAAAAGCAGTTTTAGTTAATGTTCAAGATAAATTTCATCGTCGAAAGAGTTGAGATTGCAACAGTAATACAAATATCTATATCTTATGCACAACTGTAAAAGGAGCATTTTTATGTTACACTCTCATCAACTGTCCCGTGGAACTCTCTAATTCATGTGCTTCCAATGCTCTTCAGGTGGATTATGAAGTCTTACCTGGATGGAAGAGTGATATTTCTTCCATCAGAAAGTATGCGGACCTTCCAAAGGCTGCACAGCAATATGTGGAGAGGATAGAGGAGCTTGTTGGTGTACCTATTCATTACATTGGTATTGGGCCGGGACGTGATGCTCTCATATACAAATAGTATGATCATAACTAGATGTTCTGGGGGGTTTTCATGTTCATGCAGGTGAGATGAAACTCATTACCTTAGCACGCATTTAATCCCTATTATGATGCGGCCTTTTTATCTGGGCAAAAGCCAGGATTGTTAATTTTTTAAAATGAATTTTGATAACTGTTCTGTACTATCCATTTGAAGTTCACTTTGCATCGCGTGTTCGATAGTTTTGACACATACTCTAATGTTTTATTGTTTACTTCTATTTTAAAAATAAGTTTGAAGGCAGCTATCAAGGTTCTTCATTATAGTTCCCACAAATTACTTTAGCTTTCATATTAAGCACTCTTTGCATTCATAATTCCACAAAACTGTTTATTTTAAGCGATGCAGAGAGAGAAATCTTACTGGTGTTATGGATGGAAAAACTGAATTGGGCATATCATTTTAGAGCATCCCCGCCATTCCTCCTGTACCTAAGTACATCTTAAACACCTTGAACCAAATTCAGAACCTGCAGGAGGGGAAAAAAAGAAAAAGAGTATAGATAAACCACCTATTCATTCTTTATTTATTTTGTTATTTCTTTACCGATTCTCCACCGCACATTGAAGCAGCAGGGGTGCGCGGCGTGATATGGTACTGACGGCGATATTATATTTGTGTGGGTGAATTACCTAGTATTTTCCGACATTGAATCCACCAAATTGAGCACCAATCTTCTAATAGAATGACATTATTTTGTTCGTTGGATAGCAACTGAAGTTGCCTTACCATTCTGAAACAGGCCTTTAAAGGGTTTGAGCCTATGTATCTGTCATGCTTCATTCGTGAGGGACTCTTCTTGTACACCTTCTCTACTTGGCTTTTCTTTGGGAATCTCAAATTAGTCCCCAACCTTTTCACCAATTCTTTATCGATTGTGAAATCCTGTATCGATTACAGATACAAACAACCAAACCAACAAGTTTCATGCTTCCATATGAGAATGGTCAAGGAGTCAACGTTCTTATACACATCATTTTTCTTTGACTTCCTAACAAAAGTAAAGCTGTCAGCTGAGCAGACCAAATAAGGGCACGTCTATGTATGCAAATTATCCTTTCGCTCAATAAGTTGATAAAGTATCATAAAGGAAGTATATTAAGATTTAAGAGGAATATAAAATGGACGATCTTAACTAATGCGTAAGGAATCATAACAGACTAAAATACAAAAGTATTTTTAAGGGTTTTGATGATGAAAAGATTGTATATTACCAACCTCCTAAACACATGACACACACACTCAATAAATGTATTTGTTACCAAATATATTTAAAACAATTAAATATAATAAATTAATGTAATCATAAATGTAGCACATTCATTGTATTAATGTTAACCATTTAAACTTTATACACCACCATTAAAATTTAAATGATTAACATTTTACTGCTAGAGAAAAATACACCACTTAAAGAAACTACATCAGGTGATTTTTCAACATCTTTTTTATAATCATTTAAAATCACAAAACAAAACTCAATTTTATAAAATAAAATTTTATTTGTTGTTGCCCATAAAGAAAGTTTTGATGATGTCCATAAATTTATGATGTCCATAGCAACAGTCAAGCAAACAAATCAATATTTTTTTATAGATAAAGCAAGGAAAGTAACATGTTTTTCTCTCTAATATTGTTAGGAAAATTAAAGATATTTGAAAGAATTAGGCAAATAAATTCAACCAAGATTTCCGTTTCCTTTTTCAACATTTAAATTGGCAACTAAAATCAATAATACAATAAGAATTAAAAGTAATTATGGAAAGAGTCATGGTTTTGAAGAAGTCTAAAACTATGGAATATAATAGCGTTATTCTTACAAAGCAAACATAATTTTTTGGATGCAACAAAAAAATTTAAAACCTTTAAATTACTTTTTTGCTCATTTAAGTTAATAAAGTGTTAGAAACAAAGTATATTAAAATTTAAAAGGAATATAAGAAAGAGAAGATATTAAATTACATGTAGCGATTTATAAGAGACTAAAATAGAAAAATATTATTAAAAATTTTGATGATGAAAAAGATTATATACTCAGTAATCAATAAATATATCAGTTACCAAATCTATTTAAAACAACTAAATCAGTAATCAATAAAAATTCTGGCATTCGAATATTTCTGCAACCCTTCCTGTAACAGTAAAAGCAATTGCCAGTAAAGTATCGAGGGGATAAAAAATACCGAGAAGAGAGCAGGAGACAACCTGTTGTCGAATGAGTGATGTGATGTGAAAGGTTAAGTTGAATGAATAGTCCTTTCTATAAACACCGATGTGTGATTATCCAAAATGAACTCGGGGAACAATCATCTTACTATTTTTCTTTACACTATTCCCTCATTCTATGCATGTACTATAGACATAAATTTATTTAGCCATAAATCATATTATAGATATAAAATATTTATACTGTAAACAATACTATAACACCAATAACATTAACTCTAGCAAACTTGATTTTATTGAGTTTGTCTTTACAATTAAATTTAATGCTATTTTGGGTTTGATTTGATAAACAAGTTTAAAATATTTAATATGTTTTTTATTTTTTATATTAAAAAAATAAATTTATTACCCCGCTACATATTGCAGGTAAATATGCTATTAACATTGCTTTCTTGTGGTCTTTACACTATTACCTCATATTAACATTTGCCTACATGGAAATATGCTATTAACATTAGCGCAGTACCCAATACTATTGAGTTTTTTTGTTGCTTTAAAATTTCTGATGTGAACAAGCACAATGCTCGGGGTCAGCAAATTATGGTTTATACCGTAAAAATATAGTATTAGAACTAACTCGACTGTTTGCTAGGCTACTCATCGGGATCAATTCTTTTTTTGAAAATGTTTAATCACCAGTAAAAAGAGATACTATAGCAATCTGGCATTTCAAATAACAAAAAAGGTAAAACGGATAGCAAATTTATTTTGGATATAGATATATTTTACTATTTATTACTACAATATAATCACTATCTTATCCTTTTAAGATACCGGTGGCCTGGGTATTTGAGATTTTTTTATCTTTTCTTATAGTTCATTCATTATTATTAGATTAGAAGTATGATTATTTTTTTTATTTTTTTTAAGCATAATGAATTTAGTAATTTCTCCTTAAAAGTAAAACCCTTGAAAATGGCATTGAAGGACTTTTATATTATTTCACTTTTTTAAAAATAATAAAATGATTTAATTATTTTTAAATTTTTTTAAAAAACTTGATTTTAGGGGCTTTTTTTGTCTTTCACCCTAAGTTTTTTTTTTGTTATAATCAATTGGTTAATGGTAATTTATTCTTTTTAAAATATTAATAAAATTAAAAAGTGGTTATCACTGTAACTAACATAAGAGAGGCACTCGTGACTTTCTAGTAGAGCGTGTGGCGCCTCCTAATAACAAAAAAACCCTTCCATCATACTGCCTCCTAATAGCAAAAAATCCCTTCCATCATACCATCATAATCATCATAGCATCTTTTTCCTGATGGAGCGGTGTGTGATAGTGTTTGTGAGATAAATCGTCATTGGCAAGGCTTTTCTTTTCTTTTTCTTTCATTTTTGCTCTCCTTGAAAGACATGCTAGCCATTAAAATCTCATTGTTAGCCTTATAACTTTTGATATTTCAACTTAGGTTATTATTTTTTGGATTTTTAATTCTATTTCATGGCTCTTTTATAAAAATATTATTTATTTTCAATTGCATCTTTAAATCTCAATTTGTGATATTTTATTTTTTTTCAATTTATTTCTCATTTTTTTGAATTTTTTTTTGTTAAAGTGATTTTTCTTTTCAATTTTTTTCTCTAATTTATTTTTATTTCTATTTTAATCCTTATTCTTTTAATTACAATTTTTGATTTTGAATCCTTTTGTATAATTGTTCTTTTTCCAAATTCATTTTTCAACATTTAATTGATTAGAAATTAGACTTCATGATTTTTTAATGAATGGTTCTTTTGGTCTAATGACTCGGGTAAAAAATTTGAGAAGATAACATGAGTTGACATCTTTTATTTTTATTTTTTATTTTATTATTCAGTATTAGTTTCTTTTTAATACAAGATTTGTGCTTTTCTTTTATTTATTTTTTATTAAATTATCCTGATCTCATAACTTGAATCGTAAATTTGATAGGTCAAATCAATTGGCTCACCTTTTATTACCAAGGTTACATGTCTGACATATTAACTTGAGTTTACTCGAGTTGATTTTTTATTTTTTTATCTAATTTTTTTCTTTTATATTTAATTGACTAAAAATTAAACTATTTTTTTTCTCTTTTGAAATTTGTTTTCCCTAAGTTACCATGATTGCTTTTTTCTTTTAATTTGGTTTATTTATTTTCATTATCAATTTTTCTTATCATCTAATTAAAATAAAACCAACTTATTTAACTCAATTGAGACTATAACCCGAGTCATAGAATTTTCTTCTATAAATGTCTTTTTTATGAAAGAAATAAAAATAGACCTATAGTGTAGCGCTAGCCCACATCTACTATATTAACTAATTCTGAATAGTCATGGGATATATTATCTTTTTTTTTTTATCAATACAATTAATGTCTTATAGCTTTTGAAAATTTGTTTTCTTCATCCTATATACCCGAGAATTCCAATTTCCAAATAGTTTATGTAAATTATATTTTTTTTTCATTTTTAGCTATAGAAATATATTTAATCATGAATTTCTGGGCATTCTGCCTTTATAACCATAATTGTCACTAGTTGTCGTGACTATGTTGTATCATTTGAGCAAGACGATAAAGCCTTGTTGAGGGGTGATTGATATGATAGGTTAATTGGTTCTAAAAAGTAATTACGATCTTTCTTACTAGATAGTTCAATAGCAAAATGGCCAATCTATCTATTTATCTATTAAAATGGACATTAATAATTCTTTTTAGTTCATAACTCAACAGACTTTATGAGCAAAAGTACAATGGACCTAGAATGGGTTGGGCTTAATCAAAACTGAGTACATAAAGAATAACAACTCAAGTACTTTGAAGCTGTTTAAAATTATGGTGTAAGATGCTTTTCAAAATATTTTTTTATTTAAAAATGTATTAAAATAAATTATTTTAGATTTTTTTATTTTTGATATTAGCATATCAAAATCATTACAAAATACTTAAAAACACATTAATTTAATATATTTTTCAAGTCAAAGCAGAAATTGTATCGAACACACCTTTCAACTTACCTATTATAAATTAATTAATTATATTTTAGGTCGTCATGATAGAGGCACTCTTGGAACAATTTTATGTAAATGAAGAAATAGTTCTTTCTCAACACTAATGGGCTCTAGTTTTTACGCATATCAAAACCGAGTCCATCAACATTCTTGCACGTGTTAGATCTTGTAAGTCCAATATAGTAGTGGGTCTTTGATTGATACTTAAAAGTGTTTTTTTATTAAGGTTTTATATTATCATTTTGCACCTGAAGTATCAATAACTCCTTAACTAAAACATGTTTTATAATAATATATCTAATAATATAAGATACCTTTAATTTGTGATAAATGTTCATTTTAAATGCAGGCCTATCACATAAATGAAAGGATTGATTGATGAATTTAAGAACTGAAATTGAAAGGATAAAAAGATGGCCAAACTTAGAAAAGAGATGTCGGTGCAATCCAAACTGGAACACTGTTTGGTAATTGGATCATATCTAGAGCTATAGATCTCAGATTTAGGTCTACTTTATATGGATGTAAAGGTAAGACATAGACTTACAACTTTTATATGGAGCCCAAGACTTAAAAAGGTCATTTTCAAGTCCAAATTGTTGCAACAACAAAGAAGCCCGAATCTGTCCTCCAGTCTGAGCACTGTTCATTATTTTGGCCATATCTGGAGTTCTAGAAGTTGAAATGAGCTGAATGTTTTATACAAGAAAGCTGAGACAATTTCCTATAATTTTTATGTTTTCAAATTGCTCCAATTTTAACGTTATCAATGACGTTTTGGGCAGACAAGAGAAGATAAGGATTGTCACCAAGTCAAGAGTTGGCCACCCACTCATTAATTCGTCATCAAATCAATAGTTCCCAATTTTGGCCTATAAAAGGAGGTATTTGCCATGCATTTAGGCATCTTGGTTTCCAGATCAAGATCATGCTCTTGCTTTCTCTCTTTGTATTTTTTGTAATGTTTATGCTTTGCTTTCCTTAATATCAAGTTTATGGCTTTCAATTCCTTTCCTTTCCTTTGTTAACTCTTATCTTATTTATGTTCTTATTTTGTTTTTTTTTCCTTTCATTATGTCTAGCTAAGTTTATTATGCCAAGGTAAAAAGGTTACACTAATAGTGTAAGAATAAGTATAGTATAAACTTAATATGGACTTTAATGTTTGATACTAACATGTTTTATATTTGTTATCTTGTTCATTCTTTAATACTTTGCTTGTTAAATGACTAATCTTGATTTATGTTGTATAACACTTGGTACAACAAATGCTTGGCACTTTCATAGCCCATATTGTATGGTATAACCGACACCTGAGCTATGAAAGGAACTTGATTTGTTGTTAACAAAAATTATAATCATGAATGCTTGACGAGATTTACAAGTATTAGCATTAATCGAATAAGATGACTAATGTAATCATGTTAACAATCTATAATCAGATTGGAACCTCCTTTGTGTATGGTTTCCAATTGCTATTATTGTTGTTTATAATTGTTGTTTATAATTTGTACAATTAACCTCCTTGTGGTTCAACCCCGGTCTTGCCGGGTTATTTATTACTTCGACACTCCTGCACTTGGGAGAAGACATCAATCTTTTAGTCGTGTCAAGTTTTTAGCGCCGTTTCCGCGGAGGTAAGTTCTTGTATAAATTATAGTAGTTATTTTATTTTCTCTTTTCACTTTTCTTGTATATAACTTTGTTTCTTTTCTCTTGTTTCTTCTTCTTTTGTTTTCTTCTTCCTTTTACTCTATTCCTACAAATGCATGAGAGTGTGGTCACGTACATCAAGTGGTAGATTTTGTAGGGTATACTCATCATTTTCAGAAAATATGGCCGAAGAAGATAATCAATCACTTCATAATGAGAATAATGAGAATAACCGTGCTAGAACACTTAGAGACCACATGAATCCCACAAGAACAAGTGCACCATCATGCATAGTTTTTCCTCCCGATGCATCTCATTTTAATTTTAAACCAGGCATTATTCAACTTTTACCTTCTTTTCATGGCTTAGAATTGGAAAATCCATATTTGCATTTAAGGGAATTTGAGGAGGTTTGCAACACATATAATAATTTAAATTGTAGCATGAACACCATCAGATTAAAGCTTTTTCCTTTTTCATTAAAAGATAAAGCTAAAACATGGCTACAAAATTTAAGACCAGGATCCATTCATGCTTGGGATGAAATGCAACAACAGTTTTTAAAGAAGTTTTTCCCATCTCATAGAACAAACTCTTTCAAAAGACAAATCACCACTTTCACTCAAAAACCAGGAGAAACATTTTACCAATGTTGGGATAGGTATCGAGACTTGCTTAGTACTTGCCCTCATCATGGTTTTGAAACATAGAGATTGATTTCACATTTCTATGAAGGGTTAACACCTAAAGATAGGCAAATGGTTGAATTGATGTGCAATGGAACTTTTGAAGATAAAGACCCTGATGAAGCAATGGAGTACTTAGACTTGTTAGCTGAAAATGCTCAAAATTAGGACACTGTAGGTACTTATGAGGTACCGAATAAAACTCAACCTCATACATCTAATGGAGGTATGTATAACCTTAGGGAAGATCATGACCTCCAAGCCAAGTTTGCATCTTTAGCTAGAAAAGTCGAGGCACTAGAATTAAAAAAGAGTGGTCAATTAAAATCTGTTGAAAACATTGTGTGTCAAATCTGTGAAACAAATGAACACTCAACCAATGATTGTCCAACCTTGTCTTCTTTTAAGGAATGTCTCCATGAACAAGCCCATGCTTTAAACAGTTTCCAAAGGGCCAACCACAACCCATACTCACAAACATACAACCCTGGTTGGAGAAATCACCTAAATTTTAGTTGGAAGAGTGAGAACAACAATGCACAAACTTCACAACCACCATTTCAAGCACACCATAATTTCCAAAATTCTCATGGATATGCACCTCCTTATGCTCCACCTCCTAGAAGAAATCTTGAGGAAACATTGCATGCATTCATTGAAAAGCAAGAGACAATCAATACTCAACTTGCTCAAAACATAACAGATTTTAAAGATACTCTTGCAGGATTAACATCTGCTCTCAGTTTCCAAGAGAAAGGTAAGTTTCCATCTCAACCACAACAAAATCCCAAGGGGCAATACAATGCAAATGCAAGTAGTTCCGGAAGCCAACATATGGATCAAGTAAAATCAGTCACTACTCTGCGCAATGGTAAAGTTATTGAAAAACCCTCTCTTGAACCTTATGAGAAAGATGATGAGTCAATCTTTGAGGGTAAGGGAGGGGTTGAATCTGAAAATTGTAAAGAAAAGACTGATTCTCCGTCAGCACTTCCATTTCCTCATGCCATGACCAAACAAAGGAAAGTCAATCACAACTCTGAAATTTTTGAAATTTTCAAACAGGTAAGGATCAATATACCTTTGCTGGATGCTATTAAACAGGTTCCTTCCTATGCTAAATTTTTGAAAGATCTATGCACTGTGAAAAGGAAACTGAATGTGAAAAAGAAAGCCTTTTTAGCTGAACAAGTAAGTGCTATTCTTCAAAACAATAATGCTTTGAAATATAAAGGCCCTAGTTGTCCTACAATTTCTTGCTTTATTAGAGCGCATAAAATTGAAAGAGCCTTACTTGATCTTGGTGCTAGTGTGAATTTACTTCCATATTCAGTTTTTCAGAGTCTCAATCTAGGTGAGTTAAAACCAACTTCTATATCTCTTTTACTTGCCGATAGATCTGTAAAAATGCCTAGAGGAATAATTGAAGATGTGTTAGTACAAGTCGATAAATTCATTTATCCTGTGGATTTTATTGTCTTGGACACAGAACCTATTAAAGCATGTAATTCATTTCCTGTTATTTTAGGACGTCCGTTTCTTGCAACCTCTAACGTATTGATTAATTGTAGGAATGGACTGATGAAGCTATCATTTGGAAACATGACATTGGAGATGAATATTTTCAACATTTGCAAGCAACCTTGAGATGATAATGATTTACAAGAAGTAGATCATATTGAGGAATTAGTTTATGATCAACTTGAATCTACTTTAAGTAAAAATGAATTGGATGAATCTGAAGATTTGCAAATGATTTATTCTGAGGAAGAAATCACGGATGACAAATGCACAGAAAATGTTGATGCGAATCTTTTGTCAATAGTGACAACAGATTCGACATCTGGCATCACACCAATCGATGATTACTTTCCTAACAAATCCTTACTTTCTCTTAGTTCAATGCCTTGGTATGATAAAAATATCAATTTTCTTGCTTTAGGAGATTTGCCAGCTGATTGGAGTACCCAAGACAAAGAAAAGTTTTTGAACGAAGTGAAGAACTTTTATTGTGATGACCCTAACTTATTCAAATATTGTCCTGATCAAATATTTCAAAGATTCATTCCCGACAATGAGGTAAGTAGTGTCATTAAACTTTGTCATTCTGAAGCATGTGGAAGTTATTTCTCGTCAAAAAAGACTGCTGCAAAAATCTTTCAAAATGGATTTTATTGGCCCACCATGTTCAAGGACACACATGCATTCTGCAAAACTTGTGAAAATTGTCAAAAGATTGATACTGGTCAAAAAGTTTTGTTTTATGATTCTCAACTCTATGCATTCCCTAAAGAGCTAAGATTAAGATGGACCAATCCTTATGGGGCCTGTGATATTGAGAATTCAATGAATGACAATGATTTTAAGGAAAATGGACATCGTTTGAAAGCTTACTTTGATAATTTTCCTAGTGAAAATGAATCAGCTGGTTTGAATGATCTTGTAGATAAAGGTTGATTATTTTGTTTTTCTCACATTTTCTTTTTTGTGTTTCTTTTTGAGTGATTTTTGCTAGTTTCTCTCACCCCGGTCAAATGGCGGACAACGGTACTCCGTGACTTAAGTCGGTTCTTTCAGTTTCCCACAATAACTGATATTTGTGTATATATTTGTGCAATTCTTTGAATCTCTCTTCCAATTCTCATTTGAAAATGGACACTAATCTTGAAAAATTGAAAAAGTATTTTCCCGCTCTGCCTCAGAATGCGATTACAAAAATTTACCGTGCTAGATGTGCAAGATTGAGATTATTAATGAATCATGGAATTCCTGAAGATATTCGTTGGTTGATTGAAGCAAAGGTCCGATTATCAGGTGAGTCCTCTAACTTCATTTCACACATGCCTGGAACAGGTAAAAGCACTTTTGCAAAGAAGCGTCGTGCAAAACGACTGGATGTCTGTCATCGATGTGCTAGATGGACTTGTAATACACAATGTCGTTCTTTAGGAATGGTATCTATAAACCGTGAAGATAAAATACAATTCATTAAGGATGGCCTGAGTAAGGAGTCTTTAGATAATCTTCTATTGACTCTTGAGACGCATCCTAGTGGAGATGTGCATCGTGCAATTCATGATTTATGGCCACTATTTCATAAAGAACATGATAGACTTAGTCTTGGGAATCTGACTAAAAAAGACCCTGTTTGCCAGTTTTTAAGAAAACTGGATGGGAAGCCTATCCCCGACCCATAGAGGGCGTTTAAGCCGTTCTTGGACGTAAAACCAAGGGAAGATGTGAGCCACAATCACAACTACCTGTACATACACATGCTTGGTTTTATTATTGTGTTTTGTTGTTTCTTATATTTGTTTCAGTGTGTTTCAGGTTTGTCAGTGTTCGTTATTTCAGGTGATATCTTCTATACTCTATCTTTCTACCTTAGAACATTGAGGACAATGTCTCGTTTTGGTTGGGGGGAGAGGGTAGTAGTTGATAAAAAAAAAATTGTTTTTCATTTCATAAAGCATGTGCATAATTGTTGTTACTAGGATGGCAGAGTAAAGGAGTTCTTTTGTTAAAGTGACTCTTGAGACGCATCTTAGTAACCATTCTTAACAAGGTCTATTATAATACTTCCTGAAATATTCAGGTTTACAAACTCTCGTATTGTTACCACTTAATTCTGCTCATATACTTATTTAACATGTATTTTTAAACCTTAATTTACACACACACACTTTAACATATGATTGTGGGTTGCATATTGGATTATTACATTATTTATGTTCTTTTGTTAAAGGTAACAACTAAGGGAAAGGGATTGTATATAATTAAAAAGAAAAAAAAAAAAAAAAAAAAAAAAAAAAAAAAAAAAAAAAAAAAAAAAAAAAAAAAAAAGAAAAAAAGAAAAAAAAATGATGATAATAAAAATGTAGATAAGTTTGGTTTCGTAGCCTCCCTAACCTAAGCAATTAAGCCCGAAGGGGTGTTTTAACACCTAATACCCTAAAGTCAACTGACTTGGGAGCTATTGGCCCAACGCTTGTTACATGGGTTGAGGAGAAAAGCTTAAGGGAATCAAACATTGCACTATCTACATATCAGTATCTGCGACCCGAGTTACTAAGCTCGTAGGGGTGTCTTAACACCTAATGCCCTAAGACCAACTGGTCTGGGAGTCATTAGCTGAAAGCTCATTACATGGGTTAAAGATGCATGATGTTTTTAAAGTATATGTATATAGAGTTAAAAAAAAAAAAAAAGACAAAAATAGTAATCCCAACCCAAGGAAGTTAACCTTAAACATTAGAACAAAAATTTTGTTTTCTTCCAAGAAAAGCCCCATAATTATGTGTTGATACATTGAGCACAAAAGAAAGGTTTATTAATATCTTGTTAAGAGGTATTGAGCAGATATATAAATTTAATGAGAGTTTGTTTATCTGGATAGACTAATGGAAGTTAAATGATGAATACCTTGCTTTGTGAAATTTGCAAATTTGTTTTCTATTTTAACGCTTTGATTACTAGGGACTAGTAATAAGCTGGTTGGGGGGTGTGATTAGTACTTAAAAGTGCATTTTTATCATGGTTTTATATCATCATTTTGCACTTGAAGTATCAATAACTCCTTAACTAAAATATGTTTTATAATAATGTATCTAATAATATAAGATACCTATAATTTATGGTAAATGTCTATTTTTAATGCAGGCCTATCACATAAATGAAAGGATTGATTGATGACTTGAAGAACTTAAATTGCAAGGATAAAGAGATGGCCAAACTTAGAAAAGAGATGTCGGTGCAATCCAAACCGGAACACTGTTCGGTAATTGGGTCATATCTGGAGCTACAGATCTCAGATTTAGGTCCAATTTATATGGATGGAAAGGTAAGACATAGGCCTACAACTTTCATATGGAGCCCAAGATCTAAAAAGGCCATTATCAAGTCCAAATTGTAGCAACAACAAAGAAGCCCGAATCTGTCTTCCAGCCCGAGCACTATTCGGTATTTTGGCCATATCTGGAGTTCTAGAAGTCCAAATGAGCTGAAATTTTTACACAAGAAAGCTGAGACAATTGCCTACAACTTTCATGTTTACAACTGGCTCCAATTTTGACGTTATCAATGACGTTTTGGGCAGACAAGAGAAGATAAGGATTGTCACCAAGTCAAAAGTTGGTCACCCACTTATCAATTAGTCATCAAATCAATAGTTCCCATTTTTGGCCTATAAAAGGAGGCATTTGCCATGCATTTAGGCATCTTGATTTCCAGATCAAGATCATGCTCTTCCTTTCTCTCTTTGTATTTTTTATGCTTTGTTTTCATTAATATTAAGTTTATGCCTTTCATTTCCTTTCCTTTACTTAGTTAACTTTTATGTTCTTATTTTGTTTATCTATTTTGCTTTCTTTCATTATGTCTAGCTAAGTTAATTATGTCAAGGTGAAAAGGTTACACTAATGGTGTAAGAATAAGTATAATGTAAACTTAATATGGACTTTAATGTTTGATACTAACATGTTTTATATTTGCTATCTTGTTCACTCTTTAATACTTTGCTTGTTAAATGACTAATCTTGATTTATGTTGTATAACACTTGGTACAACAAATGCTTGGCACTTTCATAGCCCATAATGTATGGTATAACCGACACCTGAGCTATGAAAGGAACTTGATTTGTTGTTAACATAAGTTATAATCATGAATGCTTGACGAGATTTACAAGTATTAGCATTAATTGAATAAGATGACTAATGTAATCATGTTAACAATATATAATCTGATTGGAACCTCCTTTGTGTGTGGTTTCCAATTCAATAATAAGAGTTTATACTATACTTGTTTGATATACCATTAGTGGAACCTCTAACCTTGACATTTGTTATTATCATTGTTTAATCGTTACATTAATATTCCATCTCAAAGTTCTCATCATCTTCTTCTTCTTCTCTTTCTTTATTATTATTATTATTACTACTACTACTACTACTACTACTACTACTACTACTACTACTACTACTACTACTACTACTACTACTACTACTACTACTACTACTACTACTACTACTACTACTACTACTACTACTACTACTACTACTACTACTACTACTACTACTACTACTACTACTACTACTACTACTACTACTACTACTA